>NC_142939.1:61427895-61480395 GCF_046866305.1 Octopus bimaculoides | reverse complement strand
TGATTATATTTACGTAACCATTTTACCTCTTATCTGAATATCTGCTGATACACACACACACACACACACACACACACACGCACACACACACACACACACACACACACACACACACACACACACACACACACACACACACACACACACACACACACACATATATATATATATATTTATATATTCACACTTCAGCAACACATACACACAAAAGCATACACTACAAGAACACATATGCACACATACACGCAAGTATATTTATAATGGCGTATTAATATTTACGCTGTATATTTATATACTTACATATATCCATATATATATGTGTGTGTGTGTGTGGGGGGGGTTGTGTGTGCATATGTATGTATGGATATATTCATGCATATGTTAGATATTGGATATGTTTTACTGATGATAGATTGCTTTCTTGATTGGATACAAATATAGATGCAAATGTCTGTGTATATGTGCATATATATATATATATATATATATATATATATATATATATATATGAAGAGAGAGAGAGAGAGGGAGGGAGGCAGGACGAGGAAGAGGCGGGAGACAAATATGGATGATGCTACGTGCGCAAGCATGAAAATAACATCAAGAGAAAAGGCATGGAAGGGATGGTGAGGTTGAAAGACACGTACATTTTATGGATAGAAATTGAAACGAAAACGTCATTTCAATCCCATTACTCGTAAACCCATTAAGAAATGAATTTAAATCAATAAATTGAATTTGAAGGAAGACATGTCCGTACTTAAAAGTCTTAAAATACACACCTATATCAGTTAGGTTAACATAATGCATTGACGAACACAATTACTAAAGTCACACATATAGCCGAATCAATTTCCATTATTTTAAAATATTTAAAAATCTGTCCGTGGCAGAATTTCATCTCCATGGCGTTGCATGCCAATAATGCGATTCATGTTAAAATGTCTTCTCGTGTTTTCACTTTGATGCAGACCTTTATATTTCCCTGTCTGTCTGATAGTTTGAGACATTTTGAAGTATGACATTGAAGTGTATAAAAGGATAGTAATAATTTGCGATGGTTTTTTTTTTGTTTGTCATGTATATAATCAAGGAACACGAATTTTTAACTTAGTTTCGAAAATTGATCAAGTTATAAATTAGCCTAACATTATAATAGCTTTCATCTATCAGATATTAAAGACTTATATTATCATCTTACAGTAGCGGACGACATAAGATATGAATATATTATTTCTTTGCATGTACTATACCGGACAAAATGCTTAGCGGAATACGTTTTGGTTCTTTACCTACTGAGATAAAATGCAACCGAGGTCGATTTTGCCTTTCATCCTTTCAGAGAGGATAAAGCTGAGTACCAGTTGAGCATGGTGGTCGATTTAATTGACTATATCTTGTCTCGTTGTCACTGGCCTTGTGCTAAAATATGAGGCCATTATTTCTTCGCTTCTATTTGAAAGTATCTTGCTAACTTCGAGAACTAGTTCTAAACACTGCGGCTTAGCCAAACACATTAACACCTGGTCTTTAGGTGCATTTAACAAATCTCATTCGATTAAATGAATTTAGGACCGCTACCTAATCCCCTTGGGCACACATTATTCTCTGAAATTAGGGATATCGTCTAGAAATCCTATCTGGAAATCCTATCTGGAAATCCTATCTGGTGCCAACAGAGTTTCTTTCGCCGTAAAACCTTACTAAATATTTCGTCCAAACACTACAAATAAATTACGAAAGGATGGAGCCGAATTTAGACAAAATGGTGTTCCTGGGCCATTAGCTTTTGGGGATCTCTACGATTTGCAAATTCAATACATATGATTCTAAACGGAGTCCCATTAGATACAGGGACACCAAACAGTTTAAAGAGCCCTCAAAGCTTAAAAGAAATTTATTGGATTAAAACAAATTTAAGCCTGTAAAATATTAGTTTCAAATTTTGGCACAAGGCCAGCAATTTCGGAGGGGTGGAAAGTTGATTACATCGATCCCAGTGATCACCTGGTACTTATTTCATTGAAGGGATGAATGGCAAAGTCGACATTAGCGGAGTTTGAACTCAAACGTAAAGACGGACGAAATGCCGCTAACCATTCTGCCCGGTGTTCTAACGATTCTGAAGCCTGTAAAATATTGCAAAATATATATTTGATTGCTGTAAATTACAATAAAGGACCGAACCAATACGTGTGTTTAATATCACCGGCATAATGCCCCTCCCAAGGTTCAATAGTATAGATAGATAGATAGATAGATAGATAGATAGATAGATAGACGAACGGACAAACGGAGGGACAGACAGGCGGATGGACGGATGGGCGAATGGATGGATAGATGGATATATAAATAGAGAGACAAGCAGACAGACAGACCGATAGGTAGATGGATAGATTGATAGGTAGATAGATAGATAGATAGATAGATAGATAGATAGATAGATAAGTGGATAGCCAGACAGACAGACTCATTTATAGTGTATTTACTTATTAATTTTTTTCTATATGTGACTGTGGATTTTCATGGATGAGTTCATGAACTTTGGTTTTTTTCTCTAAATTATATATCTATATATTATATACTGTGAAACTTAATTTAATTTTAATTTTTGATAAATTGAATTTAATTGAGATTTTACCTGTAAATTTGGATTTTTATCCCTGATATATATATATATATATATATATATATATATATATATATATATATATATATATATATATATATATTCAAACATACATAGGATGAGAGAGAAATACATAGATACACAGATAAAGATTTACAGATCAATAAAACAAAAATTACTTGACTAAAATAAGTATTAGACACGCATACAAACAATAAACGGTCTTGATGATAATAACTCTGCCTTGGTGTTGTTCAATGACAGGAACTAGTAAAAGAATTCAAATAATGGAATGAAATATAGACAAATGAATTGTATATTTAGCAATTCAGATATTTCTTGTCGATAAAGAATGACACATGAGTGAATAAACAATATATTTATAATGAGTTCTTTATTTCTCTTTATAGACAATGAAACAGTATTGCATCACCGTTTATCGTTACGGTTGGGGATAAGAAAAACAAAACCATTCGTTGTGTTACGTTGATTGGTTACTGTCTCAGACCTCGGATATGTGTAAGGCAGAGTATTGATGTATAAGTATGATAGAGTCTTGACATATAGATTAAAAATAATGATTACTTTTGATTTGAACATCATGAAGCCATTAGAAAATGTCACGAAATAAATACGTTGGATGTTAGGAAGCAAAATAATAAAAAAAGATTGCTGTGTATATATACATTGCGAAGGTAGCGAGCTGGCTGAATCGTTAGCACGCCGAGCAAAATGCATTCCGGCATTTGCGCTCTGATTTCAAATTCTGCAGAGGTCAACTTTTCCTTTTATCCTTCACAGGTCAATGAAATAAGTGTCAGTTGTGCAATCGGGTCGATGTAATCGATTTTCTGCCTACTCCGAACTTGTTCCAAGTTCCAAAACTTAAAATCAATATGTATACATTGATGCATACATCCACTCAAGCTCTCAACGTCATCGTAGATGAAATTGAGGACATTAGGTTTGACCTCCCTTACTGGTATATAGCCAGAACGGTACCTTGTCGAACGAACCGACTGTTCCGGGCATAGACCAGGGTTTTAATAGCAAGAGTTTTTCTTTTGTTTCACAGGAGCTGGTTGCTCGAGCAACAATATTCCGTGAAGACCTTTGTTCAGATCTCACGGAGGAGAAACAAGCCACATATATAATAACAAGCCTCTGCCTCTCTCTCTCTCTCTCTCTCTCTCTCTCTCCCTCTCTCTCTCTCTCTCACACACACACACACACACACACTCTCTATCTACACACACACTCTCTATCTACACACACACACACACACACACACACACACACACACACACACACACACACACATATATATATATATATGTATATATTGAGTATATATTGTGTGTATGATTGTGTGTGGCTTGTTTATATATGTGACATGTATAGGACAATAAACGCTTTCTCAAGGCTCAAAGTTTTGAGTTGTGAGTTTGGGAGCCTACTACTATGATAAGAAAAGGGAATCACCAGAGGATACCAGTAAGTAGGAGGCAGCATTATTACAGAAAAAATTCAGGACTAGGAAATACTTGCCACCAAATGATCGCTTAACAGCTTTCGAAGAGGATTTATGGACCATAGTTAAAAATATAGAATTCAGAATATATCCTCAAGGAGAAAATGAACACTTGAAGAAACTAAAACCTTAATCTAGAAACAGGGATATATAAACCTTATACAATAAGTCGAATACCAACCTAAGATACGTTAACGTAAATAGTAACCACCCAAGAAGCATTACACATAGATTAGTTGAAAGTATATCAAAAAGAGATTCAAATCTTTTTATAAATGAAGAAATTTTAAAACAGAATGTAGACTATTATAACTTAGCACTAAGTAAGGCAGGATATAAGGAAAAATTAAAACAAGATGGACCAAAGGATAACTCTAATAATACGAACTATACACAAAGCGGAATTCACAATAACGAGATTAAAATAGAAGGAAATAAGTATAAGGATAAAATGATTACAAATGGAAATTCGATATAAAATAGATAAGAATAATATAAGAATAAATACCAAAAAAACAAGGTATAAATATTCCAAACACACATAACAAGGATAGAAACAGCGAGCTTCTAATAACATTTAAAGGTAATAGAATAGAAGGAAGGCCAAAAGCTAAACACTATGATAATGCAACTCGTGACTACTTAAATAAAAACCTAAATAACATAGGAAATAACAAAATGATAAAAATTGAGAACCAAACGGTAATATTTCTAACAATGTTGTAAAACATTACACCCCATGAATAAATGTAATTAATATCCAGAAAAATTACTATAAAAAGAATTACTATAAAAATGATATAGTATGGTTCATAATACCATTTTCAAAAAAATTAGAACCAATATAGTGAAATTATTTTACATTTTTCAAAGGAATACAAATATTACAAAATAAAGTCACACAAAATCAGGTCGAGTTTCTGCGTTTCAAAAGCATTGCACAAATTACATAATGATAAAAAAATTGAATGATTTCTATAATAATAGAAGTGAGGAAAATACAAATAAAGAAGGGAAGTAACCCTCAATAACTCCACACTAAGATCGAAAAGTATAAACTTGCGTCCTACCAAGAAGAAGAGAAAATAAACGTAATAAAAATAACAAGAATGAAAATAAAAACACTAATGCAAATGTTTAAATACATATTGTGACACTTATGATAGCAACAACGAACATAAAATAAGTAATATAAATATTAAGATAGATAAGAAAAGAAAAGTAGAAGTAAAGTCAGTAGTTAAGACTTATAACACAAGAAGTAAACATAATGAAAATAACGTTGTAAACGGTAAAAATAGGCACAGCATTAAGATATTTTTGTAGCGAAAAAAGTATAAGATATAGGTGTGAAGTAATATCTGAGGGAAGGATTGCTATTGTATAGGCTCCACCGAAAGTTATATAAAAATTAGGATAGCCAACCATGAAAGCACTTTTAGAGCTAAGAGGAAAGAAGCTGAGGATATCTATTATACATTGCAACGAATTATGTGTGTGTGTATGTGTATATATATATATATGCTTATGTATATGTGTATTTATACACACATACACACATATCTACGCGTGTATACATATTTATGTATAAATATATAAATTACATGCTTCAGTGTACAAAGCTTAAAAATCTATATTTATCGCACAGAAATACATACAATCAGGTATTGCTTTCTATATCACTAACACCTACAAAAAATTATTAATAATTCTTATTAATTCATATAAATCCATAAAGCTCTATGACAAATTTTAACGCCATTTCTCTTGAAGTGGAGAATAGAATATAATATCTGGCCTTCTACGAACCCCTTACATTTACAGATCATAAACATAATTTTATTAGTAACCCCAAAAGGAGTTTAATTAACTGTTCTAAAAGTGAGTTATATATGGTTGTCAAGTATATTTTATATTCTGCTTGTCTCAGATCAAACAAAATCAATTTTTCTTTCATTGTATAATAATAGTACTTCCGTAATACAGCGATTGAACTGTATCAACAATAAACAACGTAGAAAATTAATAGATTCGCATAGTCGCCCACCAGTGAACAGCAAATTATTTTCAACTACAACCACTCATGTAGATGCGTTTGATGGTATAAGATATTGAGAAACATTTAGACCAGTTAGATAGAAATAGAATAATAAACGTATTGAAGCACATAAAACATGCGCATACATACACTGACACTGACGCACATAAATGAATATAATATACATTAATATTTTATGTCCTTTAAATATACACCGTATATATGTTCATAAATATACATATACACTCAAACACAGATATATACACACATATATCTGTTTTTTGTGTATACATGCATATATAGATCTCTATTTATAAATGTATATCCATACATATATATTTACGTATACACACACATACACACACATGCACACACACATACACACACACATACACACACACACACACACACACACACATATATATATATATATATATATATATATATATATATATATATATATATATACGCAAATATCGAACAGTAAGAAAGAATACTCAACACCGAATTGGTGGATAACGTTTCTTTATTTGTGTATTAAGTCTACTACTGTTTTCATGCTAAGGAAGCCTCGACAATTATCAAGCACATCATAGAGAACATCGGTGTTTGACTCCATTTCCGATCAATATTTAATCGAAAATAGAGACGAACACCAATGTTCCATGATTGGCTTGATAATTGTTGAAGGCTTCCATAACTTGAAACGCATTCACACACAAACAGATGCGGTATACATGTGTGTATGTATGTATGTATGTATGTATGTATGTCATTATTCCGTTTTATTTCAAGATTTCTTGTCAACAGACAGAGCCGGTTTTTAAGCTGATGTCAAGGGTCGATGTCAATGATTAACACCGTCCCCTGAAATTGCTGGACTTGTGCAAAAATTGGAGAATATTACTATTTTATTATTTTGTACAACTTTGCATTTAATATTCCATGAGAAAAATATACTACTTATTGAATGACTGATGTGTAAAAGACAAGATAAAGTAGTTTGTTTTTCAGAATGAGATAATGAGCGAGAATAATTGAACTGCTTATTACGACCTACTAAAGTTTATTTGTGGTCAAATTGAGTTGCGCGCACGCAACTTTGTTTTATCGTCTACAGCAAATTGGTCTGTAAACTATTTACACATAAGATGATTACAAGTTAGAAATGAAATGGAGAAATGGTAAATTTCAGAACTGTCTTCTCTTAAATATTGTATAATTGGTTATGCTTCAGCATTTTCTTTATTCTCTCAGGTCAGAGACTTACTGCCATAATATTTACTAGAAATGTTTCGAGCCATATGTTTATTGACTGGACATAATGAGAAAATATAGCAAATTTAAATCATTTGCTTCACTAACTTCAGAAGGTAACTGAAAGTGATTATACTTACGTTCGTTGAGAAACGAAAATTATTGTCTCATTGAGCGAAGTTCTATATCCGGTCATTTACTACACTAGAGATTATGTAGTAAATATTAACAGTGAAAGAAGATTCGAAAATAATATATAGGAGATTACTTTTGTTAATTGTCACTTCTTTGACGCGGAATATTAAGAAATGGATGTGACATTAGTTTCAAAATTTTCTGTAAACATTCCATCAGACTCTTCGTTGACGTACGCAATACACCAAAAGACCTATATGAGGAGAGAACCGTGTAGAACATCGAGAGCATAAAATCAAAATTTGCTTTAAATTCACATACCACAAGGTTCATGAATTTCATAGTATTTAGCAACGCACAAATAATGTTTAAAGCAAGAAAAAATTAGGAGGATTTTCAACATGTCCCCGATATTTATAATTATCAATTTTGATATTTTAAGATTAGTCCCTTATGTGACTTCGATATGTGACTTCGATATGTCACTCGCACTTTCCATTCCTTTGCGATTAAGATTTATCATATCTTCCTATCAAAAAATATCTATATCCATATTAGCAACCTGTGTGTCCTATTTAACGTGGATATACTGTAAGAAAGCTACAACACTACGGTTTTCTTCGGGAAACATCTCGTATTGAGACATACGGCTAAGAAACCCACAAATATATCAGTAGCAGACGAACAGCATCAGGTAGCGGCGTTGGAATTGCTAGTAGTGGGATTTCTGCGTTACTCTGCGTCATCAGTAGCAAGTATCCACTAGCAACCACATGCTTAGACAAAGTAGCAAGTATCCACTAGCAACCACATGCTTAGACAAAGTAGCAAGTATCCTCTAGCAACCACATGCTTAGACAAATAGCTTTAGTCTCTACTGATATATAGAAAAATCAGTGATTAACAAATCTCCAGTGTTGGAAATAGTTGGCGGGATTGAGATGCGCGACTTCTAGAAATCCCCGATCTAGCAATTCCACCGCAGATACTGAGCATACTTTTTGTCAGCTACTGAGACTTCTGGGCTTTTTAGCACTATACTTCTAAAAGAGATGTTTTTAGTCTGAATATAAAATATGTAGAATGGATATAATTGTTTTTGATAGTATATAGTGGAATATTTGCATTTATAAACTGTTTAATGTTTTTGTATAATGAAATTGTGGTCTATAGAATTTATATTGAAAATATATTCATTTTCAGTAGCTTCATAAAGGTAATTACAAATAAACATCCTAAAACTACCACACTGGCATTTGATCTGAGGACTTACTATTTTCCTAATGACTGGTAGAAAATTACCCAGGGATACCTTCAGCATGAAAAGGAAGAGCATTACAAATTCTGTGCGAATATAATAGTTCGGGAGTAATAATTCTACGAGGACAACGATGGTATATTTCTGATCACGAATGTAAATGGTACAACTAACCACTGGTGTGGCATATTTATCTACCTATTATTCATTTTATCATTAAATAAAAAGCCTTAGGTATTGGTTAATGAATGCTTATAGGTTGATTGTTATATTTATTGATAATATTTTACACCACACCTTTTCTTTCACCATAGCATACAATCTTTTCTCAGCTATTTTATTTCCCAACATTTCTTTCTGCCAGCCATTTTCAATGCTACGATTTGTTCACGGTTTGTTTGAGTAATCATATTTAATTAAGAGTAAACAATAAAACAAGGATGTTAGGAAGCTTTATACAACATTTGCGACTATTTTTGCGAAGCGAACAAAGCAATTTGAATTTATGTTTAAATAATGGGTAAAATTATTATGCTTGAATAACGGGTAAACGTGAGGCCACACCCGGTATTTTTATACATTGTTATTAGATGTGAACACAGTTCAGCCGTAGATATTCTTAAAAAATATTGCTGGTCAACAATATTTGAGTGTTGAATCTGCTTGACCTAGTGAATAGAGTATTCGGTTCAAGGACATAACTTCCTAGGTCAAGCGTACAAGGGTAGAGAGAGAGGGGCGGGCGAGAGAGAGAGGAGGCGAGGGGGGGGAGAGAGCCAATGTCTACACGTGACTGCAATGACTTTTCAAGTGAAAGCTTAGCATACGTTTATCAATTTTATTCGCTCGTTCGTCACGGCTAAATGCACCACACTGAGATATGAACTGTAAACATTAATGATTAGAGCAATTAAAAATATTTTCTTTCCATAGACATAAAGGGGATTCTGCTTAATATCGGTTTCAAACTTTGGCACAAGATCAGTAATTTCGGAGGAGGGGGTAAATCGATTACTTTATCGACGTCAAAAGGATGGAAGAATTCGACCTCGGCTGCATGTGAATTCGGAACGTAAAGACAGTCGAAATGACGATAAGCATTTTACTGGGCGTGCTAATAGTTCTGCTAGCTCGTCGCCTCAGGGTTCATTTAATATTGATAACAAATTCATCTCAAATTGATCTCAAATTTTGGCAGAAGGATAGCAATTCCGGGGCGGAGTTGAGTCGATTATATCGACCCCGGTGATGAAAGGCAAAGTCTACATCGGCTGGTTGTGAGCTCAGGACGTAAAGGCGGACTAAATAGGGCTAAGCATTTTAACTGGGCATGCTAATGATTCTGTTAGCTCGCTGCCTCTGGATTTTACTTATAATTATTGTTATTATAGAATCAGCAGAGTGTCAGAAAATAATTTTTGGCATTCGTTCCGGCTCTTTGCATTCTGAGATGAAGATACACGGAAGTCACTTTTGCCTTTCAGCCTTTCGGTATCAATAAAATAAGTACCTGTCTAGAAGTTGGGTCGACGATACGGAGCCAAATAAGAATTTCGTAAACTACAACCAGAAAGCAAAAGACACCCGACTGATTTGCATGCAGCTATTGACCAAAATGTTTCAGCCTCTACTTAAAGATGAGCCATCTTCTCCGAAGCTTTTTTCTGTCTTTACTACAATACTCTCTATCCTCCTCAGAGTTAACTATTAAACTCCAGCCTCTACTTAAGCACATCTTTCTCGCTCATTTCTCCCCACGTCGCAAATCACTGTTCCCACTAATCCTTCTCCCTCTAAATGACATCTATCTAGAGCCCCTTCCTTCTCACCCATGCTATATCCTCCCTACACTTGCCTACTGCACAATATAAATTATATTGTCTTCAGCAAGTTCATCAATATTCTCCTCACAAAACAATTAAAAAAAGAAAGAAAAATTCGACTCTGAAAGGCATGAAATTTACAGGAAGACAATAGAAATTGTTAAGAAGCATTTAAAGTATCATTTCTATCCTTCCGTCGTTGTTGAAATACAGAACGAGAGAAATTCTAGTTCGATTTCATCGATTATACCTCAACTCCAAAATACCACCATCCCACCTTACCCCACCCTAAACATTGATTGCATTATGTCAATGCTACAATCCAATATTTCTATTTATTCTATTAATTATGGCTAATTGCAATTTTAACCATTTAATGTTTAATTTGAATGATAATAGTTTCGAATTTTTGGCGCAGGGCCAGGGGGTTTTTGAGGAGAGGGCGAAGCTGATTATATCAACTCCAGTACTTTATTGATACTTATTTTATCAACCCCGAAAGGAGGAAATGCAAAGTCGACCTCAGTAGAGTTTGAACTCAAACCGCAGAAACGGGCAAAATATCGCTAAGGATATTAACGATTCTACCAGCTCACTGCCTTAATTTCAATTAATAATAATAATATACGACCACTTTAAGGTGGCGAGCTGGCAGAAACGTGAGCACGCCGGGCGAAATGCTTAGCGGCATTTCGTCTGTGTTTACGTTCTGTGTTCAAATTCCGCCTAGGTCGATTTTGCCTTCATCCTATTAAGTACCAGTTGCTTACTGGTGTTGATCTAATCAACTGATCACCTACCCCAAAAATTTCGGGCTTTGTACTTAGAATATACGACCATTTTTGTCACATGACTTAATGAAAACCTAACAGAAGGAATTATGTTCGAAGCGAAAAAGTCCCTTGATGAACTCATAAGTGTTATATGAGATGATTTTGAAAAAAAAAAGAAGATAAAGCTAAAATGTGTAGGGAAATGGTCTAGTGGTGATAGTTTTTCTCACGTGATCATAAAGTCGTCAGTTCAATTCCTGGACCGGCTGGCATGTTCTATCTTTAAGCAAGGTACTTAATTTTAAGTGGCTGCGCTCTCCTCACTTCAAATGACTACCACCGGGTTGCCGGCGCAGCCCTGTTTCCCTCTAGCTTTCACATTCTGTCTGTTCCTCTAGGCTATATTATGGGTATCTTTATCTGATCATGACTACATAGGCAGAAAACGAATTAGATAAGGCATAGGACATGTTACCAAGCCATATTCGAGAGAGAAATGACCGGTTGTGTGCTATGCTAATATTGGTTCCACAGCCTTCACTAGTTACTGGAAGCTTTATGCAGTCAAGAAACTTTCTTGAAATAACAGTAAGATCATTTTCAACATACTTATAATTTTAAAAAGTCTCATTTTGATATTCCTTTCTAATTCTGGAACAAGGCCTGCAATTTTGAGAGAAGAGGGAACTCGATTACATCGATCTGAGTGCACAACTAGTACCTATTTTATCGATCGCGAGGGACAAAGTTGACCGGAAATAATGCTTCAAGCGTTTTTACTGATATATTCATCTATATATCATACTTAATATATATACATACACAGTTGACAGGCCAGTTACTGCAATATTTGTCCTGACATGACATATCTAATGGACGTGCTGTACTAAGACATAATAAGTGTCAGAGAGACATAATAAATTCGTTCCCCAGGCTTTTATTGTATTTTTAACACAACACGTCCTTAAGAGATTTTATCTCGGGGCAAATACCGCAGTGACTGTAGAGTGATATGTAGAGAGATATTTTAACTTATTAGAGCCTCATTTGTGTATACCAGGCTTTTTTTTACTGATATGTATAGATGTATATTTCTTTCTGTACAACATACAGACTTCCTATGAAATAAATACTGCGGAATAGACCCTATTTTTTTGACAAAACGGAAACGGAAAATCAAAGATCGTTTTCAGAGGCGTTAATTTTCATTATTTTCCGCTTAATTTCGACATTTTCTTTGGTAGATGATTGCTTATAGATGCATATAGAAATAATTCTTCAGGCGTAAACCATTAAGGAATAACAAAACGAAGAATATAGATAGCAACCTTTGGCTATAACAATGGCAGCGGAGGTTAGAATAAAAAAAAGAAGCAATATATAGATATATAAACATATTATAACGAAATTTTACAGCCTTCCCCAACATCTGTACAGGATATGATGCATAAAGAACAGTAAAATTTGTTTTATGCTCTCTATGTATTATATTGTCGATGTGTTCACTATATGTTTAAATGTAGCCTTGAGTTACGAAGAATACATTTAAACAACTCTTTGCGCCCTCTCTCTAGGGTCGATAATTTATCTATCAGATATACAGAATGTTAAATCGATTTCTCCACAAATCTGTGTCACTATGTCGAAGTTAGAAATGTCACTATTTGCGCTGTTGCTGTTTTTGTTGTTAAACTGATGCTCTCGTTGTGTTCTCGTGTTTATTGTAACCGGATTATTACGGCTGTTGTTGTTTACTTCTTATCTTAAATATCGATATTAAGACGACTTCAGAATGATGCATAGTGAATGGCGGACAGAAAGTTTCTCAATTTTTCAGTCACGTAGAAAATGCAATTATTCTGCTTAGCCAATAAATGCCAAGAGATTTAGAATATAATTTCCCATCAGACAACTTTAATCTACCATTTGTAACGGAATATTTATGATATTTAGTATTGACCAGAATATTATACACAGAATAACTGTCATTTTGACTGATAACAAAAATGAAATTTTTCCTAAGCAAGAAAATTAAATGCTGTGAAATTAATTCTCAATTAATCCAATTTCTTTTTGGCCATTTTCTTTGAGACTTTGTGACAAATACCACAAGGACTTCGTTTTCTTTCTCCGACTAAAAGGCACATTTTAATTAATCATAAATTATATTGCCCGAGTTATTCAATAAAACAGTATCTCCCTGATTTCTACTACATACAAAAACAAAAATATTAAACCTTACTAACCACCTCTCATGCTACTTGTTACCATGCACGCTATTTGCTGAAACTTAAAGTTCTTACATCCATTCCCAGCACAGACATTCATAGACTGCTGCCTGCTAATACTTATTTATTCTGGTTTTAGTTGCTAACAACTCTGAGATATATATTACTTTGTGATGTCCCATATCTAATTGAGGACAATAGTTTCTCAATCCATTCCTTGTGCAAGTAAAAACTTTATGTTGTTGGTTCTTTTTACGAGCTTCCCCAAATTTGGTGATGACTACACAGCATTATTTTGCTGCCTACTAATTCTTTTCTGTTGCTGTGTTTTAGTTTATAGCTTGAAGTACATCATAACAGTTTGGCTTTGTTACATTTACAATCTACTGTAATGTCATAGTTAGACTTGTATTTACATATTGATTGTATTAATCATCGTAAAGCTAAATGAGTTCTTAACGAATAACCTAGTTGTTCACTGCAGTCGCTTATTACTTGAATACAACTATACATTGAAGAGCTTCTAACTCGAAATATCGGTTAATTTTTACTTTCCTCTCAGCGATCGAACTTGTTAAAACTCAATAGCCTCTAATTTAGAAAATCCTCTGTACAGGTTTAAGGAAGGAGAAAGTAAAGCATTCTCAAGTGACACAAGTACTTCATGAAAATCAACAAAGCAGTATTTTTCAAAATACTTCCAGCCCAAAGAGCATGAACTAAATCAAGGTATCTTTGGTTTGGTAACTACGACGGAGATAAACTATCATTTGGATGTAAGTTTTCATGCACAAAATTACAGTTAACCAAGCCATTTTGATATTTGCCGTATTCGAGCATTCTTATGTGTAATTCTGTCGAACAGCTTTTAATATGTATGAACTGTATTCGGTTAACATTTAGACACATCATGAAGATCTACCTTCTTTTGCCTGTAATGTACAGGCATTTTTACTCTTTTTTTTCAATATGGATAAGATTGGAGAGGTTGAGGGTAATGTCCTCTTCGACTAAACACTCAGGCTTCATCAAGCACGTGCATGAAGGGAAATGTTACCCCTTAGAAAACATTCTCTAAAAAGTAGATGAGTGGTGATTATGTCTTTAGTGAATAGCCCTAGTTTTAGGTATGTCTCTGCAGGCATACGTACCTTGTCTGCTTGGAACAGTCCTCAATCAAAACGCTTCAATTCATTTTCTTATATACATATTTTTACCTTTACTTCTTTTCATATTTGATTACATTTAAATCTTTGTATCCATGCCCCTTGTTGCAAATGAAGACATTACTATTATTTTCATTAACTCTTTTCATTTTCCGCCTTTATTTGGCCAGACAGTTTTCCCCTGGCTCGTGATTATAGCGAAAGTGGAAATGTGTTGGATGCTGTTGGATGATTACCATAGAATGAACAATACTGAGTTTTGATTAATAAATAAACAGTTGATACGCTACATTGCATTAAACAATGTTATCTACAGAGAAATAATATGGCCTTGAAGCTGGTGTTACAACAGGTGATACGCTGTATTTTACTGGGTCAATATTAAAACAAGGGGGAAGAGCTGGAGCTTAAATTAACATAAACAGTTGATACACTATGTATATTCTTATTTCTTTACTGCCCACAGCGGGCTACACACAGAGGGGACAAACAAACGGATTAAGTCGATTATATCGACCCCAGTGCGTAACTGGTACTTATTTAATCGACCCTGAAAGGATGAAAGGCAAAGTCGACCTCGGCGGAATTTGAACGCAGAACGTAGCGGCAGACGAAATAC
Source organism: Octopus bimaculoides (assembly GCF_046866305.1). Lineage (NCBI taxonomy): Eukaryota > Metazoa > Mollusca > Cephalopoda > Octopoda > Octopodidae > Octopus > Octopus bimaculoides. The sequence goes on along the minus strand of NC_142939.1, from coordinate 61,464,938 downwards.
TGCTAAGCACTTCACCCGGCGTGCTAACGATTCTGCCAGCTCGCCACCTTATGTATATTCTACTTTGTATATTCTACTGGAATATATGTATATTCTACTGGATCAATGTTGGCCCCAGAGGAATATATTAGAGTTTAAATGAATACACGAAGTATTGACACGTTATATGTTATACAAGGCCATATGCAGTTAAAATCAACATAGGAGCAGTTGACACATTATATATATTTGAGTTAATGTTGACCCCAGTAAGCATTATATATTGTTTTTAAATCAATGTATGAGCATTTGTAAGGCAGTGACTTGGCAGAAGGGTTAGCACACCGGGAAAAATACTTAACGGTATTTCGTCCGTCTTTACGTTCTAAGTTCAAATTGCATTGAGGTAGATTTTGACTTTCATCCTTTCGGGGCTGATTAAAATAAGTAGCGGTGGAACACTAGGGTCGCTGTAATTGACTTAACTCCCAATATTGCTGGCCTTGTACGAAAATTTTAAACTAATATATGAACATTTTGTACGCTCTATATCATTGACTCAATATTGACCACAAAGGAATAAAATATAGTTTCAATACAGCACAGTCGATGCTTTATTTTCAAACTAATCTACAGACAATACTACAATCTACAAAGCCAATAACTACTTCATACCAATACTAACTGATATTTCAGCATCAAGTCATCAGAAATCTCAGATTTTCCACTTCAAATAAACTCAAACACAAGCAGGCACATTAAACACGTTAACACGCACACTTATATATATATATATATATATATATATATATATATATACAAGCACAGGGACACGCATATATCTATGGATACTTGTACACACTCACGTGCCCACGCATACAAGCGCACACGTCCACGTATCACATACATACATCCACATACTTGACACAGCTGGTGTAGAAGCTACAATAAAGGTCAAGTTGAAGTGTAATCGAATAGCTATCATTAAGATAACCACAATATTGAAACAGTAAACCTATTTACGTTCTCAGTTATATTGATGTTGTTGTAACAACTACAACTACAACAACAACAATAACATCAACAACAACAACAACAACAATAATAATAATAATAATAATAATAATAATAATAATAATAATAATAATAATAATAATAATAAATGCTCTGATGTAGAACCAGACACTAAATCTCATGGTTCTTAACTGATTGGAGGTGTTGACATGTACAGGTTTTGTCTTGGTATAAAGATGGGCTACAGCAAATATTCTGCTCAATACCACAGATGTTCTTGTCACTTACTTGACCATGACCAGTTGAGCATGTCCCTTAGTGGCTGATGATATGTGCATCTCTGATCACGCGCAAAAGTAGTGGGAGAGCATCCCAGCCATTTGTTGAGAAAAATTCTTTGGGGTTTGGATAACACACCTCTGAAAACGTGTTTCTTAATCATTCTTAAGCAAACATCATTCAGGGACTTTTTGAGTGGGATGGGCTACTCGACCTAAAGATAATTCTTACTGGGTCCCACGTGCAAGTTCACGCGCTGTTTATCTTGATATGAGATCACCATGTCGCGCACGTATAGTTGAGATGCATGTGCCTGGTGTACCCTTAACAGACAAATGTGTTGGGCTTCGTATATTTGTGTCCCGGTGTCACTTTGATGGGATGTGCTGCTCTCTCACACGATAATAATAATAATAATAATAATAATAATAATAATAATAATAATAATAATAATAATAATAATAATAATAATAATAATAATAATAATAATCATGACAACAACAACAACAACAACAACAATAATAATAATAATAATAAGTATGGACTTGACAGCAAAAAATTGGTACGATCACAAACCCGAAGGCATCGTCGAAAATAGAAATGCAAAGGTCCTATGGGATTTTATGACTCAGTGCGACCATGAGATAGAGAATAGGAAGCCGGACATAGTCTTAATTGGGAAAGAAAACAAACGATGCTGGATCATAGATATAGCTTGCTCTAGGTAAGAACAAGGTATGCGATAATGAAGAAAGGAAAGTCGAGACATATGACAGGTTAGCTTGGGAAGTGAAGCAGTTGTGGTCGATGAAAAAGTAGCAGTTGTACCAATAATTGTCGAAACCCTGGGGACAGTGAGCAAAAATCTCGAGAATAAGGGCGGAGCACTTTCAGAAAACAGCCCTGCTTGGAACCGCACGAAAGTGCTCGAAAAATAAGAGGTGTTACCTTAGTTCACTGATAAAGAACAGCTAACACGTTAGAAGCTGTTGAAAGGCAATAATAATAACAACAACAACAACAACACCAATAATAATAATAATAATAATAATAGTAATAATAATAATAATAATAATAATAATAATAATAATAATAATAATAATAATGATGTTGTTATTGTATAGCCCTTTATTCATTCTCAGCAAGATAACCTACCGCTAAAACATATCATGTATGACAATATCGCTAATTTTGGGGTTTTCAATCAGATACCAACAGTGGCTACTTTATACAGTGGGACATTCCATTCTTTGTCATGATAGCGATTGACTTGAGGTAGATTTATCTTGCAGTTTGTCCGTCCACATACACGCTAATTTGTTGAGTGTTTATATACGGAATGGAATTTCCCGTGATTCTCTTCAAAATTTACAAAATGAAACATTTGTATTTAGAAAATTAATTAACAGTTGTTGTTGTTGTTGTTGTTGTTGTTGCTGTTGTTATTTATCCACAGGCCAGCCTGCTTGTAACGATCAATCAATAAATTGCATTAGTGTCCATCACAACGTCTGTCTTTAAACACATACACACACGTACACACACATATGCGTATAAACATAAACAATTATGCCCCCGTATATATGAAGTTGTGTCGGGTTTACCTATCTACCTAGTTAGCTACTTCACTAACTATCGCTCTCTCTCTCTCTCTCTCTCTCTCACTCGCTCTCTCACTTTCTGACACTCTCTCTCTCTACCGCTTTATACAGCTATTGTCCTTTCGCTTCCTCTATCTATCCATCTATCTATCAGTATTTCTATATCTATATATATGTACACGTGTTAGGCACTGGGAATTACTACTGAGAGAAAGTGTGCTACTTAAGACGAGAGAACCATTCCTAAGTTCCTTTTACCCCCATTATGTTGAAAAATTATTATCAAAGAGTGAAAAGAATGCTAAGATCACATATTATTTCCGTATAATTCTTTTATTAAATTTTCCTGTAGTCGCGGATAGTACCATTTCGCTCTTTTTCTGAGATCCCCTGCATGACATAACGAGATTATAAAATTAGTTAGTTTAAAGTTATTTAAAAATTAATATCAACCGAGTTTTTGTCTTTTAACAATGGAGAATTGAACTGAAAAGCAATCGATGTAGAGAAAGAAAAGTGTTTGTGAAATATCAGGCATGTTTTTTTCTCTTATTGTTTTCATAGATCCAGTTTATATTTGTCTCGTGTGATGGTCCCTTGTGTAGTTACATTTAACTACGTATGTTCGTCCCATGTGTAAATGAGGAATTGCTGATTGTATTTTCTTGTTGCTTATCCGTTAGGATCATTTAGAATCAGTATTCTTTTTATTTCATCTCGCCATGGCAATTTGCCATCACTTTCTATTGATAGCATTTGAAATATAGCCAGCGTTCTATACACATGCGATTTGACTCATTGGCAACAACTTGCCTTTCTAATACACAACAAATAAACACTTATTTAGAATCTAATATATTTCATTACACTCTAATATACCGCCTTCCACAAAAATGTATTCATGCATGCATATACTCTTTCTCTTTACTCTTTATATATACATATATATAGTCCACAGATGAAATCCAGAGAGTCTTCGTATACACAACACCTAGTTGGGCTCCAAAGGTTCATACTTAAACCCCGATGTGTTTATAGGGGATCGATTCCACAAGGTAAAGAGGGCTATAAGAGGGACCAAGTTGAGTGGGGATAGAGGCAATTAAGCGGATAAACAAGTTAGACACATTAAATATATGAAATATATTACCTTCAGTATGAAATACAATATATATATGTATGTATGTATGTATGTATGTATGTATGTATACACGCAAAACGACAGAAAGCAAAAGGTGGAGACTTTCAGTCGATGACTTTTTCAAGTATAAATATATAGATATCTATATTAATAGGTCTAACTCATGCAAAGTACAATCGACAGAGAAAATGAAAGGGGTGGAAGAGAGGTGTTATAAGTCCAACAGCTGTTTCTGGTGGCTCGGAGATCCGTAATAATGTTGGTAGTTGTAGTTCATCACATTATGCAGTCGTATAGAGGCAATTAACATTGGATAATTTGAGCCTCGGGCATCAGAGTAGAGAATATCTTGCATTTCAGATATTAATGGAGAGAAGGTTGAATACAGAAAGATTAAATGTAAGATCTTCTGTAGTCTGATGATGGAGGCTTGTCCTATCCAATCTTAATTCTATCCATACGGCTACATATTGCAATGAACTACATCTACCAACATTATTATGGATCTTCGGGCCCTCAAAAATAGCTGTTGGACTTATAATACCTTTTTTCTACTCCTTTAATTTTTTCTTTCGTTTGTAATGTGGACCTATTAATATAAATATCTAAATATTAATACTTAAAAAAAGATTCATCTGAAAGTCTCCGCCTTTTACTTTGTCTCGTTTTGCATGTATTCATATATACATATTTAGTATTTCATACCCAAAATATCGTATTTAGTATATTAAATGTGTCTAATTTGTTTATCCACACAATTGCCTCTCTCCCTCTCTTTCTCTCTCTCCCACCGTCTCTTTCTCTCTCTCTCTATATATATATTTATGTGTGTGTGTGTAGGTGTGTTTGTGCATGCGTGTGTGTGTATGTGTACGTATATCTATGTGTGGGTGTCTTTGTGTCTGTGTTTGTCCTCGCCACAGCTTGACAACCGGTTTTGCTGTGTTCATCCCTACCAACCGTAATATAGCGGTTTAGCAAAACAGACCTATAAAATAAGTGCTTGGCTTTAAAAAAAAACAAAGTCCTGATGTGATCTGTCCGAATAAAACCCTTCAAGGCGGTGCCCCAGCATGGCCGCAGTCAAATAACTGAAACAAGTAAAAAAAAGATTGAAGTGTATTTCATATAGTATATTATAAATAAAAACGAATGGTTAAATTAACTGGTGAAAAGAGAATATAACATAATAGAACACTATATACACCTAAAGAGAAGGCGTCAGCTGAGATATGAATTATGCTTCACTAAATGGATGTGATTAAATAGAATAGAAGAACAGCAGTATAGAAGAATACATAAAGATGACCGTTATGTAAGGGGCGGTGCGCTGTAGAAGCATGTAAAGTTGTGATATTTATATGATACCATTATAACATGAATTAAGAACTGCCGTTCTGTGTTATTCTGCGTAACTGTCAGTATGTTCTTCCCTACACACCTTTCTCATTCAACTTGGATACACCCTTAGTTACGTTTACGTCCGTGTGTCTAACCTAATTCTTTTATTTCTTTCTGTTTCTCCCTACCTCGATCTGTCTGACTGCGTGTCTGTTTATCTCTCTATCTGTCTGCCTGTCTTTTTGTCTGTCTGTCTGTCTGCCTGTCTCTATCTATCTATCTATTTTTCCTACATTATTTCCACACACACACGCATATATATATACGTACATATACATTTACATATATATATATATTAACCCTAACCCTTACCGAGTTCTCATACTGGATATATGCGACGCAGTAAATATTCTCTGCAGACATATTACGTTTTGGTATCACGCTATATTTCATGTTGAGAACAATTTAGGTCTTGTTAGACACAAGATGTGATCTATTTCTAGCACATTGAATGTCCACGTTAGTGGTCAACGTCATATATAAAAATGTACTTTAATCCCCTGAGATTGCAGATACTGTTTCTGAATCTCTTTGATTCTTTAAATGTGCTAGCTTCCTGGTAATTAATCGATATTAATTAATATATGATTTTTTGCCATATTTTGTGATAATATATATATTATATATATGTATATGTATATGTATACATACATCTATTCACATACATATATGCATATAATCATGCACACATATTCTCTATTTATGTTCCTTTGCCTCTCTCTCGATTTCTCTCTCCACGTCTCTCTATTATTCTCTTTCTTTTCACCACCAGGGAACTTCTTACCTTCCCCCCTTTCCCCCCTTCGCTCCTTCCTTCCCCATCTACTTACATACCCACCCACCTTCGTCCCTATTATATTCTCGTATCTCTTGTCACCAATCAGATTCTGTGTTCTGTCGTTAGAATTATTCCAAACTGCTACCAACGGATTTAATACGACTTTGTTTTTGTCAAGGTAAGTTGTACCTATGTCTAATATATGAGACATAACACGTATTTTCATTATACACACACATGCATACATACACACTCGTACAGGGACACATGCATACATGTATGTATCTGCATACGTACAGGCAAATGCAAACACAGATTTATTGAGACACACAGACATAGACATAGACATATACATAAAAACCAAGAGACGTGTTCTTATACAGATATACGCATAGGGTAACACTCACATATACCCGCATTAATAATTTACCATACATACGCACACATACATACATATAGATTACTTCATCAGTTACAAACACACGCAGTAACATACCGACGCGTATTTACATACATGCTTACGTATTCGCATACATCCTCAGGTTGTGACACACACATATACACATACACATATGCACACATGCAGGGATACTCAAAAGGAATAAAAATAGATCATATTTAATTTTTCATTAATTTAAAATGCATTTCTTTTCACAGCAACTTTACAAAAATTTTACAAAAATTTTACAAAATATTTCCAATCTGCCATCTTGTCTTTCCTTCCACCGTTCTTTTCTTCTTTTCTTTCGACTTTTGATAATCTCCCTCTCTCTCTCTCCCTCTCTCTCTATCTCCCTCTCTCTCTCTCCCTCTCTCTCTATCTCCCTCTCTCTCTCCCTCTCTCTCTATCTCCCTCTCTCTCTCTCCCTCTCTCTCTCTCTCCCTCTCTCTCCCTCTCTCTCCCTCCCCCTCTCTCTCTCACTCTTTCTCTCTCTTTCTCTTTCTCTCTCTCTCTCTCTCTCTCTCTCTCACACACACACACATACATACGCACATACATACTCTTTCTCTCTCACTCTCTCTTTCTCTCACTCTCTCTTTCTCTCTCTCTCTCTTTCCCCTCTCTTTGACTTTCCTCCTTATCAGTTAACTAATCAATACTCGACATTGTCGGCTGATACTAATACATATTCATGCATACATAAAATAGGCGGTGCTCACCGTGGCATCGGGTTTGCCCAGTATTTGGGGTTGAACCAGGCGGTGCCTATCAGAGGTGAGAATGGAGTGCACTTTTAATTCAAAGTAACAGCTTTGTCACATACTCTTTCATCCTTATTTTGTCACGTGATTTATTATGTTAGAGACAGTCGTTTCTTTGGAATACTCAGCCACTTACACCAGAATTCAAAGAGAAAATAATTCTGTTGCACAAAAAGATGAAATCCTCAACGTCGACACCGACCGAGGATCCCTAAAAGACAACATAAACATTTCTGGTCAATCATCTTCTCTAACTCTGTTCTTGATTCAATTCATGGCAACATCTCTTCACTATAAAAGCGCGTGGCTTAGTGGTTAAGGGCGTTGGACTCATAATCATAAGATTGTAGTTTCGATTCCTGGACCGGGTGACGCGTTGTGTTTTTTAATATAAAACTTCATTTCACGTTGCTCCTGACACTCAGCTAACAAAAATCAGTTATCTTTCGAAGAACTGGCGTCCCATCCAGGTGTGGAATGTATACGCCATGAAACCGGGAAACCAGCCCTTATAAGTCGGCATGACCCGAGAATATATCTTTACCTTTACCAAACATATCTTCACTTCACGCACAATACTACTGCAGGATGTAATATTCAACAGAAAAAGACAGACATGACTATTTCAGGACTTCCATTTCTCGAGTAAATAGATTTTAGTAACGCTACATCTGCTAGAAATACCAGCTCCATATTTTTTTTACTTTACAATCTTAAGATAAAATATGGAAAACTATATTAAAGGAGACTTTAGATAATCCTTTCTATTATAGGCACAAGGTTTGAAATTTGGAGAGGGGGGAATAATCAATTACAGCAGCCCCAGTAGGTAACTGGAACCTATTTCATCGACCCTGAAAGGATGAGAGGTAAAGTCGACTTTGACCAGATTTATACTCAGAACGTAAGAAATACCGAACTAAACATTTTGCCCGGCGTGCTAACGATTCTGCCAGCTCGCCGCCTTTGAGAAATGTTAGATAATATGGCGTTGGACACACTGTGTCTGAAAGGCAGCATGATTGGCAAGACAGCAATAATTATGGTCGAAGATGTGCTCAATCAGAGCTGAATAGATTGGAAATACTATGCAAATATCACTTTGAAATGATATAAAAACAGATGGATTCTTTTCTATTTCTCTACGCACGTTAATAGCTGAACAAACGGCTTTCATTGTAGATATAATTCGAAGCATTAACCTCCTTAAAATTCATATATATATATATATATGACCTTATATGCTAATTATTACGCGCTAGACACACGAAGAGTTAACACTATATAGAAAGGATTATTATAAATGTAAAAACATTGTGCAGAAAATGAAAGCAGTACTAAGATGTTGCCTATGTTATCCGATTAAAACTGTAGTGGTCCTAAGTTTTTCTGTTATTTATGCACGTGTAGTTGGGAGACTGGCATTCTGTGCATGTATGTATTTGTGTGTATGTATGTATGTATGTATGTATGTATGTACATACAAATGTATTCTCCGATTTAAAGCGACATTTATATATAAACAAATTCACTGGAAAATGATGAGCTAACCCTAGCCGGAATCAAACAAACATATCAATATTAATTTGGTTATATGCACATCCGATTGGTCCAAATGTTCTATGTATGTATGTATGTATGTATGTATGTATGTATGTATGTATGTATGTATGCATGCATGCATGCATGCATGTATGTATGTATGTATGTATGTATGTATGTATGTATGTTTGTATGTATCTATAGGAATATACAGGCTGATTCAAATGTCACCATACATAGGAAAAATTTATTTTTTAATAAGAAACACTTAAAAAAAAAACTGTTTCTAATATAAAAAATAAATTGTTCTTATGTATGGCGACTTTTGAATCACCTTGTATTTGTGTGTCTGTGTTCCGTGAGTGTTTATCAGTTTGTTTATTGTGTGGGTATATTGTGCGACAATATGCAGAATTACTTAGTCGACGGATAGAATGCTTGAAAAATTTATTCTCGAATCTTGCACTCGGAGTTCAAGTCCTGGAGAAATCAAATTTTCCCTTTCATCCTGTCAACTAGTCTTGTGCTGGGGAATGTTCTTCTCTCTCTTTCAATCTCTCTCTTAAGCTCTCTCTTATTTTCTGTTGCATTCTCTACCTGTATATCTCTCTTCCCAATCTCTCTCCCTCCCTCTCTTTCTCTCTTTCTCGAAGAATTCGACTGTTGACTCATACACAGAAGAGTAAACGTTGGAGCTTTTCACAAAGCTTATGACAAAGATAATATCACAAGGGTCACATGTTCTGCTCTACATCCAAACAAGACGCAGTATCAGTGCGTGGGAGTGCTCAAATTTGTATAACATGCGTGTGTGTGTGTGTGCGTGTGTGTGAACGTACATATGTACACATAAGTAATGATTCAAGTGTCGACAAAATGTCTCTTCCAGGAATTTGTAATCTTACCGCTGTTCACTTCATACGTTACTGATTGGAAAATGTTGGTTACGATGTTTCAAAAAGGAAATAGATTCAATATATGAACGGAAAAGACGGAGGGAAAAATCCTGAAATATAAATAACTACGGATAAAGATATGAAGTTAGTTATCATTTGGATGTCATGATCATAATTGATAAAACACACTTCACACACAAAAGGAGTACGTATACACACACACACACACACACTCACACACACACACACACACACACACACACACACACACACACACACACACACACACACACACACACACACACACACACACATATATATATGTATATGGCAAATTTTAGAGGTAATACTTGATAATTGTAAGCACCTGCATATGCCAGATAGTGGCCGAGGTGAAGGAATAAATTAAACGTAAAATTAAACCAGAACACAAAGGATTCCGCGGTACACGTGTTTCAAGCTTTATACACAAACAGTTGTTGCATCATTATATGAGTATATAATTGATAGACAAGATGGTTTAAAGCTATATGCATATTTGTGTATATATGTGTATGTATATGTATAAATGTGTGTGTGTGTGCGTACGTGTGCAGCTTCGCTTGCATTCCTATTGTATTCCTAAGTGCATATATGCTCATCCCTTGGTTTGCTTGAACGGCCTCACTTTTCGAACATATCGCCTGGATATTTACTAAGATGGTCTACAATGCCAAGAATGAGAGATAGAAATACTAATTACTAAGTCGGATATAAATGCCATAGGCTTGTAAGCAGAAGTCGAGAAAATTACTTTTACATCCGCCTTAGCGAAGGTGGAGGTATTGTTTTCAGTCGTCTTTGTTTGTTTGTCTGTGGACAAGATATCTCAGGAATCGGTTGATGAATTCTGATGAAACATTCAGGGATGTTTGGCCTCGTAACCAGCTCAAACTGGTTAGATTTGGGGATGGATCCGGTACCGGACAAGGATTCTGCATTATTTTTCCAGTTTTTTTTAATACTTAATTTTTGAGAGCGGTCGGGTTCATTTTTAGTATTCTCGTTTGTGAGAGCAGTTGAGTTTATTTCAAATATTCTCATTTTAAAAATCACCTCCGGCTAATCGTTGAGATGACGTCAGTGTTGTCTTGGCGGAGGTTTGCGCTCTCTGAGTGCTGTTTTTATTGATTTGGAGAGAAAATTTACATTTATAAGCCAGCTGGTTGTATAATAGTGTGAAAGAAGGTGCCTTTTAACGTGGTTCAACTAAATATTCTATAATACCTGTGTCCATTTGGCAGGGAAAATGTCTTGATATCGTCTCTATGGTTTGTATAATGCAAAAACATTCGCCAAAGTCAATGAGTACTAAAAATATTCTAAATGCAGCTATATCTACCTTGGCAAGTCTAACTATACTCAATAGTAATGGTTTACCTTAGGAATCAGTTTTCATGACTAAAGTATAGCTGCATGATAACCATGCATACAAGCATAGTTGAGTAACGGAAATTAGCATCAAGATATGATTTACCCTGCACAAGCATTAGTTTTGATATTTGGGAAACAAACTCTCAGTTTCTCACATACACTTCGACTGTTTTCAGAATTTTCAAGGTAGAATTGGCAAAGGCAAGACAGTGTAGGCTTGGCTCTTGCCATAACTTCATCAAATATCATAGGTGTACCTATGACTGTGTGAGTGAAAATATTCCATTTTGTTTCAAAAGGAATCGTCTTTACACCATTAATCACAGTTATTGAACTGTACATGCATTTTTCGAATTTTTGTTTTCCAGACTCATACCATCAAATTGATGATGCGTACTGATGTATCACACCTCTTAACTATTATTATTGTTATTATTATTATTATTATTATTATTATTATTATTATTATTATTATTATTATTATTATTAATACAATACCCTGGAACTTTACTGTAGAATTCCAAACACTTGATATTTGTTTTCGATCCTTGTATTTTGGTCTATATAGAATTTTATATAGCATATTCATTGCTCCTGGCCTGTGTTTTAAACATGACTTTTGCAAAAGGCCATTTCCGTTCTTAATGCATCATTTACATATATCTTTCATACACTCTTTCTCCATTCCAAATCTTGCTTTTACGGAAATTTGCTTCTGTGAGTACAGTTTATTTATATTACAGCCAACTAAAATATACAACAAATGTACAATTGTTTCCCTATTCCATCATACATTTTCATTTACCTCCTCCTTCAACCAAATAACAGCCCACGGAGAGCAACGATGTGGTTACGCTGAACAGAGATAGATCAATAAATGTATTCTCTACAACAAACATTAGAAAAACTTTACGGTGGACACCCGGAAGACACAACACAAGATACTAAATTAGTCTATTTACGGGCTGGGAGAAAAAATCGAAATGAGACGGCTAGGTGTGACTGCAACAGACGATATCTCTGAGGTAAAAACAATAAATCAATGATATAAAGTAATTTAAATAATATATTTAATTATCTATCATGTATAACTCTACATAACAGATACGATGCAAGAGAATATGCAGCGAGTTATTTTATTTATTATTCGGATCGTGTGTTTTTGATATTTATTATATTTGATACTGACGTATAAGATGTCAGCATTATCAATGTATCTCTCTATTTGTGTGACCTTTTGGGCCTATCTATCGTTCTGTTTGTCTGTCTGCCTGTGTGTCAGTCTTTATGCTTATTTTGATAGATTTCTTTCTATATGCTCACATACATGCATATGTATATGCATATATATATATATATATATATATATATATATATATATATATATATATATATATATTGCATATATATATATGCACATATATATACATATATATATATACATACATATATATATATATATATATATATATATATATATATATATATATATATATACATATATATATATATATATATATATATACATACATATATATATATATATATATATATATATACATATATATATATATATACATATATATATATATATACACACACATAGAGAGAGAGGAGGTAAATTGATAGATAGATAACATACACATACATATATATATGTGTGTGCGTAAATATATATCGTAAATATATATGTATGTGCATATGGATGCCTATATATATATATATATATATATATATATATATATATATATATATATATATATAAATATATATATACATACACACACATATATATACACACACACCTATACACACATAACACATATATGTTGTCGCTTCTGTACAAAGGATATCAACAACAAAAATCATAAATGATAAATATAAATATAAATAAAAGGCGATCAGAATGATAAAGTAAAACAAAAACTACCTGACCTTCACCCAACTCTATCCAACCTCAACTACCACCGCAATTTATCTACTGATCGGCATCATATATTCACCACCGCTGACAGAACAATAAAATAAAATATATTATAACTACAATGAGAAAATATAAAAAATGGTCGCACATACACGTACACACATACAAATACAACTATACGGCAACACATAACAAGAATGCAGATAGTATTCACACAAGAGATGAACATAGCTACATATATAGTCTCATGTAAATGTACGTATAGGTCTGCTGCAAATATACAAAGGCCATCATCGTTATTAAAATAAATCATTGAAAAGTTTACAGAAGCGTAACGAAATACGTTGACAGATCAATTAATAGACAAGTGAACTGTGTTTTTCCTGGCAGAATGTGCCTACTCAGAACATAACTTTTTTCCTGATTCAACACACGGATTCACATCAAGAATCTTGTAAAACCGATATGTGTACGATTGAGTGTTTTTGCGCGTGTGTATAGGAATCTCTCTCTCTCTTTCTCTCTCCTTCTCTCACTTTCTCTCTCTCTCTTAGTATATATATATATATATATATATATATGTATGTATATATATATATATATATATATATATATATATATATATATATATATATATCTTTTACAAATTTCAGTCATTCAACTGCGGTCATAGTGTGGCAGCGTCTTAAAGGATTTTAGCTGAAAGAACTAGACTCTTTTAGAAACCCAGGGTACATGTAAAAGTTCCAGGCCTTGCGCCTATATAGGGAGTTATTATTAATATTATTATTATTATATATATATATATATATATATATATATATATACTTGCTTATGTGTAGAAATGTACTTACAAATATTAAAGTCGAAATTATTCCTATTAAATAACAAGTTAAACCGACATGCTGCTTTTCAAATAGGTCTCAAAATTATGTTATACCATTTCATTCTTAATTTGAGAATGTAGCTGACGTCTCTCACTTCACAAATGCCTATGTTTTCCAATCTTTATATATTGTCAGCTATCATTTGGTGGAGGTGACGGTGGTAGTGGTGGTGGTGGAGGAAGAAGAAGAAGAAGAAGAAGAAGAAGAAGAAGAAGAAGAAGAAGAAGAAGAAGAAGAAGAAGAAGAAGAAGAAGAAGAAGAAGAAGAAGGAGGAGGAGGAGAAGAAGAAGAAGAAGAAGAAGAAGAAGAAGAAGAAGAAGAAGAAGAAGAAGAAGAAGAAGAAGAAGAAGAAGAAGAAGAAGAAGAAGAAGAATACGACAACATGGGAAGATTTGACATTGTTATGCTAATGCTGGACGAATTCTATTAAGGAAAAGAAACAGACATGTTTTCGTAAAAGTTATTTATTTTTAAACATGTTTTATCTATCATTCTTCCAGTATACATAAAGTCATTTTGTTAGTTTATAGTTTACACTATTCTGAGATTAAACAAAAGAATAATAAATCATGTTTTTCTTTCACTGAGTTTTCAAACTGGTAGTATCTAGAAAATGCTGTGTCAGCAAATTGATATTTCGATGCGAAATACATTCATGCCGTCGTATATAGAGGCACTGTAAGAGAAAATGAACAATCTTATCTTCTTCTACTCTAAGCACAACGCCCGAATTTTTGTGGGAGGGGACCAGTCGATTAGATCGACGCCAATACTCAACTGGTACTTAATTTTTCGACCCCGAAAGGATGAAAGGCAAAGTCGACCTCGGCGGAATTTGAACTCAGAACGCAGTGGCAGACGGAATACCGCTAAGCATTTCGCCCGGCGTGCTAACGTTTCTGCCAGCTGGCCGACTTGAATGAACAATCTTATTAGAAGTACGCTGTGGTAATCGTTTATACTGTACTTGTTTTAGTCACTGGACTGCAGCCATGCTGAAGCGTCGCCTTGTAGGGTTGTAGACGAATTAATTGACTCCCCCCCCCCACCGCCGCCAATGTTTAATAGCCTGGTACGTATTCTCTCTCTCTCCATTTTGCCGAACCGCTAATTTACGGGAATGCAAGCAACCTAACACCGGTTATCAAGCGCTAGTGGAGGACAAATACAAACAAACGGAAATGGATATATGCATATATTTATATGCGACGGGCGTATTCCATTTTCCGTCAACCAAATGCATTCTCAAGGCTTTCGTCGGCTTGGGGTTATATTAGAAGCCACCTGCTTAAGGTGCCATGCAGTGAGACTCAAACTGGAACCAATTGGTTGTAAAGCAAAATTCTTATCACATAGCCACGTTTACCCCTATAATATAAGACCACCTTTTCAACAAACAAGATAATATTCCAAATAATAATCACGGATTTAAAGCCAACAGATTTTCATTCAACAATATATTGTTGGAATCTGAAGACAAATAAGTATTGTTGCTGTTGAAAAATATGAAATTTAAAAGAACTAATCCCGATATCCAAAAAGAATAAAAACATTTCCAGATTCATTGATATCAACACGAAATATTAGTCCAATTTGACTAGAAATTTGTGAAATAGACTCTGTGTAAGTTTCATTATTTATTTCAGGCTTCCTCCATTCTCGGTTATTAACAGCCAACAACATGGAAATGTTGTCGGCTATTAATAAACTCTAATATTCAAAATATTCTTCTTCATTGTGGCACTGTATATAGGATGGTAGCACCAGCAACTGACGGTTTTCAAATTTTATTTCATATACCATAGGCGTAGGCGTGGCCTTGTGGTAAGCAGTTTGCTTCCCAACCACGTAGCTTCGGGTTCAATCCTACTTGATGGGAGCTTGGGTTAATATCTTCTACTATAACCCAGGACCGACCAACGCCTTGTGAGCTCATTTGGCAGGCAGAAACTGGAAGAAGCCCTTCGTATATATATATATATATATACATATATCTATCTATCTATCTATCTATCTATCTATCTATCTATCTATATATATATGTATATATATAGATATATATGTATATATGTGTGTATGTATATGTATGTGTGTGTGTGTGTGTATGTGCGAGTGTGTATGTTTATGTATCCATGTGTGCGTAGTTTATGGTTGTGTTTCCCCACCCCGCTAACTTACGGGCTTGTATATGTCATGTAACCGATCGATTCGACAAAAGACATCGACAAAGTAAATGCCAGGCTCAAGAAAAAAAAAACCCAGAAAAAGCAAATTATTATGTATTGGTGTCGTTTGAAACCCTTCAAAGCGGTGCTGCACTATGGTCGCAGTCCAATGACTGAACCAAGTAAAAGGTAAAAAGTAAATGAATCCAACATATAACAAGACAATAAGAAGTTTTATTAATGGCAAACTACAAACTAAATATCAACTCTCAGATGAGAGAACAAAGTCAATCATGAATCCTACGAGACTCGTATTTAACATAGTCAATCATGAATCCTACGAGACTCGTATTTAACATAGTCAATCATGAATCCTACGAGACTCGTATTTAACATAGTCAATCATGAATCTTACCAGACTCGTATTTAACATAGTCAATCATGAATCCTACGAGACTCGTATTTAACATAGTCAATCATGAATCCTACGAGACTCGTATTTAACATAGTCAATCATGAATCCTACGAGACTCGTATTTAACATAGTCAATCATGAATCCTACGAGACTCGTATTTAACATAGTCAATCATGAATCTTACCAGACTCGTATTTAACATAGTCAATCATGAATCCTACGAGACTCGTATTTAACATAGTCAATCATGAATCCTACGAGACTCGTATTTAACATAGTCAATCATGAATCCTACGAGACTCGTATTTAACATAGTCAATCATGAATCTTACCAGACTCGTATTTATGTCTGTTATGATTCAGTCTTATTTTCCAGATTTCTCGTCAATGGAGAAAGAGATGATTTCTGACATGGATCAAAAACTTCCTTTCTGGAATTTCAACAACATTAACAGAGCAGATGCGCATGCACATGTGCAATACTTGGAGTCGGTGCATGTGCAGATCTTTATATTTTGTTTTACTTGTATAATTTATACACATAAGTGAATGTCTAGACATGTGGATATGTGCGTATATGCTAAACGTTTTGAAGCTTTTACATACTTTGACAGTTCCATAGATGGCTTGTGTTTGTAGTCTCTTAGCCTTCTCCTTTCCGGTTTTGAAAATCATAGTTTCACAAAACTGGTGCTGAGGTAGTTGGTTACAACTCCAGATACCCTGGTAATGACTGATATAAATCTAAGCTTGTAACCCGGGTGGAGTATCTGTAAATTTCTCAAAATCAGCATGGATGTATCTTTCTTTTGTTGTCGTTGATCATTAGCTTTATGTTAATATCTGCTGAGTAACTGACCTCCACTACTGTACATAATTTTACTCCTCGAGTGCATGTATTTGTGTATTTATGCATGTATGTCTGTATGTATGTTTGTATATGTGCGTATATATGTGTGCTATTTCTTTACTACCCACAAGGGGCTGCACACAGAGGGGACAAGCAAGGACAGACAAACGGATTAAGTCGAGTATATCGACCCCAGTGCGTAACTGGTACTTATTTAATCGACCCCGAAACGATGAAAGACAAAGTCGACCTCGGTAGTATTTGAACTCAGAACGTAGCGGCAGACGAAATACCGCTAAGCATTTCGCCCGGCGTGCTAACGTTTCTGCCAGCTCGCCGCCTTATATATGTATATATATATGTGCGTATATATGTGTGCGTGTGTGTGCGTGTGTGTTTGTATATTTATACATGCATATATGCATGCGCATAGCCATCTACACGCACACGTGTTTTGTACTTGAGTTTAACGTAATATAAATTAAGTATGATTTGCATTTCCATGATTCGTGTGACTGTTCAGAAACAGCACAATCTCTTTCTTATGCCTAATCGATTTTCAAAAATAATAAAAGATAGCAATTTATTTTGTAAGAGCTGGAGTCAATAACCTAATTATAGAGAGTATCATAACCCTGATTAGATTACCTGCAGGGAAATTTGAAGTGTGTGGGAGAACACACAGCATGGGAAGGTGCACCATCTAGAATTACCTTAATTCTATTTGAATGCATACAAACGAGAATCCGCAAAGACCGATGACAGAATATCTGCTACTGCTGCCGCTACTACTGCCGCTACTACTACTACTACTACTACTACTACTACTACTACTACTACTACTACTACTACTACTACTACTACTACTACTACAGTCGAAGCTTTCAGGTTTTTGGATAATGCTTTCAGAAATAACCCAATAGCTTTACCATTAATTCCGTGAAATATTCACGGGTCCCGCTAGTTATTATAAGTTATTTTAACTAAATTATATTTTAAAGTGTTTGTTTTTGACCACTGAAGAATATACAGTCTAACTAAAAATAATTGAGTCAGCGATGCTAAATGAGGTTGAGATCTCATGGCGGTCTTCTTGACCCTTGCCAGTAATTGCTGAAGCCTTTTCAAACAGGAATAACATATTGAATAATATTGAATATAATCTTATGCCTGACAAGCTTAACCATTTAGGATTTTATAAGCAGAAAATTTGGACGAGATATGGCTATATCTGGCCCAGTATTCTGCCTGGTTTACAGTTAAGTCGATCATATCCAGTCTCTCAAACCAATCGTACAATGTCATTCAAAATATAATCAAGGATATTGTCGAAATCTCAAAGCTTCCAGATCATACATGATTAATTCAAAATAATGTGAATAAATGTTACATTTGAAAGATTAATCTGAGTGACAAGGGATTAATGTAAGGTGAAACTGGAATCAACTGGGATCATAAGTCTCCTGAGTGGCACCGAACATAAACTTCGTTTCAAGCTTTTGCAGTAGAAAATTCCCAGTTTAGAGGTAAAAATCCTCAACCAAAAAACAGAAAAGTAAGTAAAATGAGAAAATTAATGCCAAAACTGTAAAATTTTATTTGAAACCACAAAGAAACAAAATGAATCTGAAATTCAAAGCTATAATAGAAAATCTCCACAAAAATTTATCGATTTTAATTTCAGTTTTAATTTACTATTCCGATATCTTCTTTTATTGAGAAATCGAAATTTCATCAATTTATTGAGAAATCGAAATTGCATCAATGTCGAACTTCACATTAAAAAATTAAAAAAACTAAAATTTCCATAAAATATCAGAATCAGGAACGTCCTTTGTTTTAATATAATTAAGGCCAAATGTGACTACACTACCATGTAATTCTAATGATATATCCTTGTGGTTTAACTCAGTAATCACTCACCAATACTGGTGAATCAATTAACGTTGCCTATAACCTTGTATTAATATCAGTATCGTAATGACTGTTGTCCCATCGCTCGAAATCAGATACGGTGTGACATTCACTGCATCAGTGTTTCAGCATATTGTGAAATATAATATCAACGGAACGCACACTGCATCAAACATGCTCTCAAGCAATAAATTATAATTTCAATTGATTATTTATTATTAGTAATTAATATGTAAGTAATTAGACCATTATATATCCGAACCAATCTATGCGGCGTTTGACCGTTAGTGCTCTCCAAAGGCATCGATAACTTAAGATGCTTTCATTCTTCCCCTGAATTATATATTAATTATATTCTTCAGATAATGAACCTCTTGATTTCTTATATGAATGCATTGGATTTCAAATTTATTATTATTGTTGTTATTTAGCCCAAGGCCATTTCTGATCTGTAATTATAGCCATTACAGTCCATGCCATAACGTCTTATATACAAACATATTCTATGTTTGCTGTTCAGACATACATATACACTGACTTGTTAACTATCCCAATTGCGGTATTCATTCGCAAGTTAATGAATGCATTTACCGAACCGCCTATTAGTTGAATACTCATTCGGCGAGGGAGGGGCGACAAAAATGGTAACGGCAGCGGTTGGTTGATTTGAATTCATACTGCAGAAAGAGGCAAGTAAATGCTCTAAGGTTTGAGGAAAGTGGCACAGTCCTGGCTGTGTGAATATGAAATTCATCTCACCACCTCAATTTTGTGGGCTCCACCCCACTCTACTGCATCTTAAGGAAGTAAAATTTACCATTCCCTACCCAAAATATGTATGTATGTATGTATGTATGCATACAGACACACAGACACACACATACAGACACAGACAGACACACACACACACACACACACATGTGGATCAACACATTGATCCATTACTTTTGCTTACTTCGATTCACCATTATCATGATTAAAATAATCTAAATGACTTGATGTCTTGGTTTTGGTTTTCTCTTCCTTTAATCTATACCCACTGACTCGGAAGTATACTACGGATCCCAGCTCCGGCCACCGCTGGGAAATTGGATCCCAGTGGCTTATCAATTGCAGCACTTACACTACACACCTATCAGTTTGGATCACCAGTGGCCTACACTCTTTCTTATTATCTCTCTCCCTTTTTCTCTCTCTCTTCCTCTCTCTCTCTCTCTCTCTCTCTCTCTCTCTCTCTCTCTGTATATATATATATATATATATATATATATATATATATATATATATATATATATATATATAGTTTTAGAGTTTTAGGGAAAAGAACCAAGGTTCATGAACTCATCTATGAAAATCCACTATATATTTATATATATTTTATACCGTGAAACTTAATTTAATTTTAACTTTTAATAAATTGATTTTAATTCAGATCTTAGTTGTAATTTTGGATTTTATCCCTAATATTATTATATATATATATATTCTTTTATTCTTTTTCTTTTTCATTTATTTGACTGTGGCCATGCTTGTGCACCGCCGTTAGTCGAACAAGTCGACACCACAGATACGTACACAGACTCACACACACACACACACACACACATACACACACACACACACACATATCTATATATAAATGTGTGTGTGTGTGTGTGTGTATACGACGAGCTGTTCTATGTAGGGGCGCAATGATTATAGGCTAAATAAAGATAAATAATGGCGACAACACAAAGAAACTCTCCTAAACATTACATGTAGAAATGAACAGTCTCTGGTGATTTGAGAATGGATGAACTTTTAGCTTCACAATATGGCAGAGAATGTAGGGGAAGCAGATATAAATTAATTAGATCATCCATAATAACAATATTATCAGTTTAATAAGGCTGAATGACACTCGTCAATCCAATCTCATTTATTTCCATTGAAGTGATCTCAGTTTTTCGCAACCTACTTGGCAATTTGAAATGTTTCTTTACAAACGATTACACTAATAAATACATACATACATGCATACATACGAACGTACATACACACAGACATACGTTACACACACACACACACACACACACATATATATATATATATATGTATAACGTTTAGATCTTGAGAATTCTTATATGCGCTGCCGATTGAAAGGTTTCTTAAGTCGTCTGCTTTAGGAATAGTCTTGTTAATTTAATTCACATTACTAGTTTGTATACAGCGTTATCGGCGAAGGAAAATTTTTATTGCGAGGAGGGCTGTTAGTTAATCAGATATATTCTGTATGTTGTATTTTATATTATTTTATTTTGTTTCTAGTTTACCAAGAAAAATATGTGGATAAATCGGTTTAGTTTTTAAAATAACACAATGAAAAGATTATCTGTAAAAATGATATGCAAAAGTATATCAAATTTTATAACGACCGTAAGTATTATGTTCAGGTTATAAATTGATGTTAAGATTCTCCCTAGTTTTGGAAAAAAAACCGAAAAGCAACTTATAAATTGTTTTGACTAGGAAAAGGAAATATATATGAAGATGAAAATTCTAGATTATGTACTACTTAGGTCAATTCTGTACTCTTCACTCTTTTACTCTTTTACTTGTTTCAGTCATTTGACTGCGGCCATGCTGGAGCACCGCCTTTAGTCGAGAAAATCGATCCCAGTACTTATTCTTTGTAAGCATAGTACCTATTCTATCGGGCTCTTTTTACCGAACCGCTAGGTTACGGGGATGTAAACACATCAGCATCGGTTGTCAAGCGATGGTGGGGGGGACAAACAGACACACACACACACACACACACACACACACACACATATATAAATATAAATATATATATATATATATATATATATATATATATATATATATATATATATATATATCCATATACATATATACGACGGGCTTCTTTCAGTTTCCGTCTACCAAATCCACTCACATGGCCTTGGTCGGCCCGAGTACTCAAATACCAGAGGTAGAGTAATATGCTTTATTTAAAAGCAGCAGAAATATAACAAAAGACTGTTACTCTGAGTTTCACGTTCCCGTTCATCGGACAGTAACTTTATTTCTGCTGCTTTTAAATAAAGTATATATATATATATATATATATATATATATATATATATATATATATATATATATATATATATATGTATATGTATATATATATATGTGTGTGTGTCTATGTATATGTATGTATGTATGTATGTATGTATATATAATTATATGTATGAGTAAGTCGATAGACGAAAGAATGAGGCACTCAAGGCGTTTGGTTTGTGTTACAAATATCAGTATTATATATATATACAAAAAAGCATCTATTTGATGTATTTGACGTCGCTGATAATTTGATTCTATTTCCAACAACACCATGTCACATTCCTTGACCAATAGCAGGTAAATTAATGCCTGAGTCAGACAAATTAGTTTCCCGTAACAAATCTATAGAATTTTAAGTTGCATAGGGCCGAATCAAACTGTATTTAAAATAAAACGTGTACTGTGTGTGTATGTGTGTGTTTGTGTGTGCCTGTTTCTGTCTTTCTCCCTCTCTCTCCGTGTATATATATATATATATATATATATATATATATATATATATATATATATATATATATATATATATATATATATATATATACATATATATATATATATATATATATATATATATGAGAATTGTTTAAATCAATAGTAGACACTGAACCCAGGTCAATAAACTGTCGAGTTAAGGCCACAGTATTTCACGTAAAGTGCTATTTCACATCCTGTGGCATGTCAATTTTGTACATCCGAAGTATAGACGCTAAATAAATTCAGTACTTCAAGCAGAATATTTACTAACCTCTGCTTTGGCACTACAGATTCAGTTAGAATGGAATGAGACTTAATTGCTCACACTGTGTAATTGTGTAATATTTTAGTCAATCATTTATGTGAGCAATTGTACATACATATGCAACATACATTATTTTGGTTATACCATTCTATGTGAGACATGTGTAGCTGATTAAATATTTAAATAACCTTCATTGTGTTTATGTGTGCGCCTGTTCCTGTAGGTATTTTTGCTCACCACTTCTTGGGAATTGGTGTTGGTTTATTTACGTCCCTATTAATATAGGGGTTCGGTATTTCAAAAATAAGTACTAAGGTCGATTCATTCGTCTAAAGCATTTTAAAGCAGTCCAAAGACATTTTTTTCTGTAGTTTCAACTCAGAGTCGCGACCGTGCTGATGCACCGCCGTTAAACGTATAGACAGACGAAATACCGCTAAGCATTTCGCCCGGCGCGCTAACGTTTCAGCCAGCTCAGTGCCTTGAAAAAATATGAAATATAAAAGATAGCTTGTAGAAAGGTAGAACACAGGAGCACAGTTTCCATGTATCAAAATTTGCCCACAAGATCTTTCGACTCTATAAAGCTAAGGTAGACTATTTTTTCTCATTGTACTGTGTAATTAGCTCGAACGCAGGAACATCTCTCTACGAAGCCGCAGTTCTTTATGACACAGCAACGCTATTCTTATATATATATATATATATATATATAGATAGATAGATAGATAGATAGATAGATAGATAGATAGATAGATAGATTTATATATTTGAAGGTCAAAGGAAAATGAAGAGGCGCTTGGAACTAATTGGTACCGTCAATTACTTTACTTCGGTGCTTCTAATTAATTGACTTTCTATGAAGATTCGTTACATCGGTGTTTTGTAAATGTTAGGTTGTGACACTGAAGACAAACACCTTACTAATTTGTCTCGTTTCTAATTTATAACATTGGCGATAGAGCAAGTCAGATACGAGTAATACACAGAATAGAAATAAGTTTAACAATTAAACAATGTGATTAATAAGGAAAAACGAATACATAAGAGAATAGAAGATCTGAAGAAACGATACAAAGATGGAAGTGGAATAATGGTTCAAAACATTCTGATAGAAACATAGGTAAAAGTTGTACGTGAATGGATGAATGTAAGTGTTTGAAGTAATTGTGGATTATTCTAGTCGTTAGAACTGTTGATAGGGCACGAAATATTATTGAGAAACAAACACACACAAACATATCTAAGCGAGAGGTATATGTATGTATGTATGTATGTATGTATGTATGTATGTATGTATGTATGTATGCATGCATGCATGCATGTATTTATATATGTATGTATGTATGGTGTGTATGTATGTGTGTATGTATGTCATTATTCAGTTTTATTTCAAGATTTCTTGCCAATAGAGAAAGAGTCGGTTTCTAATCTAGAACCAAGGAGCCTTCATTGGAATTTCAACATATCCCAGTGCTCTAATAATTACAGCTATAAACCTGAACTTATAGTCTAGAAAGTGTAAAATGCAGATTTCTCAATAGTTCAGCCTAGATATTCTCTTTTTCACTGATCTTCAGACGTGTTCTTGTTTGTCTCCTGTCCTAGCTTGATTTACGCGTCCGCCACCACAACTTCGTTTAGGCTTAGCAGCCCGTCCTGTTTTTTTTCAATCTCCTGTTTGTGTTACCAATTTTAACCTTCCACAAAATCCGAAATTTTATTTAATTTGCTTTGCGGGAGCAACTGTTTTATCAAAAGAGTATATTGTTGTTATATGCTCGAAATACGCGACTTGACAAACAGCCAACAACTGATGATACGTCTTTCTTTATATTGCTTGTTTTGTTTTCCATTTTTGTCTTTCGTTGTTCGAAAGAATAGTTCATGTTCCATGGTCTCGTACTTCGTACTGTTTTGCTGTACATGTTTCGTGACGTCCTGTTCCCACACATGCACATATATATAAGTTACGTGCGACGAATCGTTAATGCATCAAATAAAATGCTTAATCGTACTTCTGGCTCTCTATGATCTGAGTTCAAATCACGTAGAGATCGACTTTGATTTTATCCTTTCGAGGTTGATATAATAAAGTACCAGTGAAATACTGAGTCGATGCTAGCCTAGTGCCAAAATTTGAAAGAATTGTAATCTAGACGATCACGTCTGAATTAATAGCCTACCATATATATGTTTCCCGAAATAGTTAAGGCGCTTCTGTTATGTCTTGTAACGTAGTACGAAATTGCTTTAAATATTCCGTGCTTTAGTACATTATAAAAATGCTTTACCTGAATATGCGCTACTGAAAATGGAATGCGTTTACTATGACTGTGTGTCTTTAACACCATCAAATACGATACTATATTGCAAGTTATTCATTCTCCTCTAAATAACAGCCAAGTCTCTATAAAGCCAAAGCCTGCCAAATTAAATACAGAAATATGGAAAATGTATTCAGTATTTCCCCAGAAGACAAGATGGTCACTGTTGAAAAGCGATTGGTGATCAATCTCTAAGATCAGGATGGATAAGCATTAGCAATAACTTAATTGAAAGTTGAGTTTGAAGATGAAATCATGACAAGATCTTTTGAAATACAGAATGCATTTAAAAGATGATAATCCTTATTTATGTGCTTCTCAGAATTCACATGTCTCCTGTTGACATCGGCTAATATTGAGTTGTTCCCATATAAAATTGAGACATAGTTCCACTCATACAAATACACAAAGACATTGAGACAAAAGCACACAATATACACTGTATGCCTAAATGTTAGCCTACATTTATAAATAGAAATATAATTGTCAACCTGAGCATGTGTCTTCTACTAAAGCTTCGGGCCGACCAAAGATTTGTGAGTGGAAATGGTAGTCGGAAATTGAAAGAAGCCCGTTATGTATACCAACACCGCTTGATGCACGGTGTTAGTTCATGTGCTCGTAATCTAGCAGTTCGTTAAAAGTAACCGATACAATAAATATTAGACTTAAAACATGTGTAATGGGGAGATTTTTCTCGCTTGAACACTTCAAGGCGGTGCCCCAGCATGGCCACAATGCAATGACTGAAACAAGAAAACATAATATTTCTTGAATAGGGCCAAGTATAAATGAGGCAGAAATTAATAATATATTTAATTAAATCCACTCTATAATACTACAACTTATTTGTTATTGTCAGAAAAGATTGAACCAAAGGTTGATAAAAGACGGGAGAAATTGAAGTCGAGCACATTCTTCAAATCCAGATAATGCTAATTATGATTCCTTTCTGCTCAAATCCCTATATATCCCCATTCCCTGATGGAGAAAGTTATTATCCGTATATTGCACGAATTCGTGGTAGATATAAATATGTAATTTTGAACCATACAATTACAGGATAATTATTATGAGAATCCAACGTAGTAACTTTCGATAACCTAAGTAGAAACACGATATTCTCACGTGCTTCCAAAAAATAAATATGAAATTCTGTATCAATATTTTCTAAGATTCCACACAAAATAATATTATTACTTTCTATTCCACAATATTTTTATTTCGTTAAAAGAAAACAAAAGACGCAGATAAAGCAACATGTGCATTTTTTTTAAAAATCTTCAACTAAAATTATATTTCCTGAAACCTTCATTCATTGTGTATCTCAAGTCGTGACATTCAGAACTGGCGATCTGACACAGCTATCGTATCTGTTGTAAACATATCAAACTCTGTTGAAAATTGTTCGACATAATTCTGATATGTCTTCTCCGAGATAATGTGCTGCCGTTTGCCGTAAATGTAAACAAACTTATTTATCTACGTACGTACATGCATATACGAAGCATATACATATACACGTGCATTCACGTGCATACATACAACATGTGCATATATATATATATTATGAGTGTCCGTGTGTGAATGTGCATGCATATATATATATGTGTATGTGTGTGTGTGCGTGCGTGTGTGTGTGTATTTATATATTTTATACATATATACAAGAATACATATATATATATAAATATACATTCATAACAATTACATGATATATAATATACATAATATACATGTGTATGTATTATTTACATAACTATAGATACAAATATATATATATAATATATAATATATAATATATAATATATAATAATATATAATATATAATATATATATATATATATAATATATATATATAATATATATCAGGAGTATTTCTTATCCAAATATTCTTTAAGTCTCTTCCTGAATCGTATCGAAAATATTCCTTATCCTTCTTGTAGAACTAAATTCGTATAGGTCTTGGTTCAGTTCCAATTCCATTAGAATTTCTCTCGATAGTTCCGTGATCTGCGGTAGCTGGCTGCGAGTTCTTTCGTCGGCATGGTATATGAAGTAGTAAGTTTCCACGTGGTATGCACTTTACAGTTTGGTAGCAGCCACAATTTTTTCAAAATAAGGTTATTTCTTTGCATTTACATGAAAGGAAATAACATCTTTTAGCATTAATTTCTTTTGCAATAGTACGCAAAAATTATGGCGGATAGTATTCATTATCCGGCAGGATGCATAATTCTCTATGTCAACGTGTGTGTATTCGGCAACATGATATATGTATGTGTGCATATATGTATGTATGTATGTATGTATGTATGTATGTATGTATGTATGTATGTATGTATGTATGTATGTCACCAACTGTGCAACAACATGAAATACGTAAAAACAGAACAAGCAAACACAGAGAAAGGACACTTCATAAGTTGTCGGTTGTCTATCCACTCTTCATTTCGGGCATTAACAACCTTTTAGAATGTGGTACTCAAAAAGTTTAAGACATCAAAAGATAAACTATATCTTTATA
Source organism: Octopus bimaculoides (assembly GCF_046866305.1). Classification (NCBI taxonomy): domain Eukaryota; kingdom Metazoa; phylum Mollusca; class Cephalopoda; order Octopoda; family Octopodidae; genus Octopus; species Octopus bimaculoides. Next base: position 61,436,837 of record NC_142939.1, on the reverse strand, counting down.
TGAAGCCCTACTTATTTATCTAAGACGCTAGAAATACCAACAAAATCTACAATTTAAAAAATGAAATAAAGATTCAAATGCAACTTTTGTATACACAAGTAAAAATATCATTAATTAAAATAATTGAGTGCTGATCATGATCGCTATGTACAAGTTTACTGGATGAAGAGTAACATAATCGTAAGACTGTCACTAAGTTTCAAGTATGGCACACAGCATATACTTGAGATGTAATATTTTTCTATGAGGATCGAAACTTAAAGGGACAAAAAGAAATTTTGCGAAGTATGAAATATAAAGTAGAAATCGAGATATTATTATGGTCGTGCAATTCAAAGTTTAATCTATAAAGTGATATTGAAATATTCCAAGTTTAATAAAAATACATAGTAATACATGAATATATATGTATATGTATGTATATATATGTGTGTGTGCGTGCGTGTGTGTCTACGTGTCTTTGCATGTATATATAATGTATATGCATGTATGTACATGTGTATATATACATATATATTATTCTTACATAAAAAAATTCAATAGATTTCGATAATTTTCTACATTATAGATCATATACGCTCGTTTGCATATGTTTGTTCAAATGCTTTGCTGAGCATTTGTGTGTGTGTGTGTTTGTGTGTGTGTGTGTTTGTGTGTGTGTGTGTGTGTGTGTGTGTGTGTGTGTGTGTGTGACAGTCTAAATGAGATTAAAGTGACTCAATACCTGAAGTATTCTTCCTATATTTGAAACTTCATATTGATGGATTATGAACTTCAAATTTCTCAGATTGGACGATCTTTCAAGTAAAATAGCGAGCGATATTTATACCTGTCTACTTCAAAAGTATTCACACACATGTCATCAGCTTAAGACTTCAAACACAAATACACACACACACACACACACACACACACACACACACACACACACACATGCACATAGATATAACGTATAATATATATGTACGTTTATATAATATATACGAAGGGTGTTGAAATGTTCCTTGCTTTGGGTGTAAGGAAGCACAGGAGGATCAGCTAATTATGATTTTATTCAACATATTCCCATTTCAGATTCACACACTTATTGCGTGGGTGCTTCAACTTCTTTAAGTGCCTTAAAAGAACTCGGAATTGTGGCACTAATAAATCTCGCATACAATCACACAACCCTAATAAAAATATTTAGTTGATTATTCCATACGGTACACTAGAAAAAAAGTAACCTTTCCCTTCTTAATTCGTCTAGCTATAGAAAGAAACTTCCCTATTAGATCAAGGTACCACTCGATTTTCAACATGCACCGTATCAAAGTAGGTTTCTCACCAACAACGTCTCACAAACTATATCTTCACATAACAGCCGTATCCTAAATGGTTACAATTTATCTCCTCATAATTCTAGTAACCTTATTAACATTAACAATAATATTAACGATAATCTCTTCTTAAATGATAGTATCAATGTACCGGCATTTACAATTGTGGCACTAATAAAACCTGTGTCCTAATTGGAAAGTGTTGAATTACAATCGAATACATCACTGGACTTTGTAAACTAATCTGGCGCCTTAGAATAGAAAATTTTATCTAGATCTTTTCCCTACGTTTCCCCTATGTTTTCCCTACGATAAAGGGAAGTCTTTTTCTCTTCTTTGTACGGAAGAGCAATTTTTTATTTTCGTTTCCAAACACAAACTGATAAACAGGTTTACGGATAGAGTTTACAAGTGTACATATATATTTATACATATCTATACTTATATATATGTCCATATATATATATATATATATATATATATATATATATATATATATATATATATATATATATATATATATATATATATGTATATATATATATATATATATATATATATGAATATATATATATATATAGACACATTTATATATCTTTAAACATGTATTCAAATTATTATTACTTGAGAATGAACTATTTAAAACTATGTAAATGTTTAAGAATGTGCTTCGAATTAATTAATTAATTAATTAATTAATTAATTACTTTCAATAAATATATTCTAAGCACTCACATTAATTAAATCTTTGTAATTAATATATCAAATGAATCTCATTGTTTCAAAATTTAATCATATTGCATAAAATGTTAAAATCTCAAACTATTTTCTACGACATATCATTATGTTTTGTTTCGTTGTTGAATAACATTTCACCTTCCAAACTTTCATTACCAATAACATAAAGTACCAGTCAATTACTAGGATCGATTTAATCGATTACATCTTGTAGCAAAAGTTAATGACCTTGTGCCTATGTGAGAAATCAATATATACTGAAAACTGTTCATAAGTAGTGCTTAATGACAATAAAATGGGAAACGTTTTTTTGTGTTTCTATGATGCTTTAGAAATGAAATCCAAGCAATAAACTATTGACAGAAAGACACGCTCCTCTCTCTCCCCCTCTTTCTGCTCCCCCTCCTGCTCCCCCTTCTGCTCCCCCTTCTGCTCCCCCTTCTGCTCCCCCTTCTGCTCCCCCTTCTGCTCCCCCTTCTGCTCCCCCTTCTGCTCCCCTCCCCCACCCCCTCCCCCCCTCCCCCCTCCCCCCCCTTCCCCTTCCCCTCCCTCCACCCATTCCCCTCCCTCCACCCCTTCCCCTTCACACCCCTCCTCTCCCTCCACCCCTTCCCCCTCACACCCCTCCTCTCCCTCCACCCCTTCCCCCTCACACCCCTCCCCTCCCCATCCCTCCACCCCTCCCATTTCCCCCCTTCTCCTCCCCCTTCTCCTCCCCCTTCTCCTCCCCCTTCTCCTCCCCCTTCTCCTCCCCCTTCTCCTCCCCCTTCTCCTCCCCCTTCTCCTCCCCCTTCTCCTCCCCCTTCTCCTCCCCCTTCTCCTCCCCCTTCTCCTCCCCCTTCTCCTCCCCTTCTCCTCCCCCTTCTCCTCCCCTTCTCCTCCCCCTTCTCCTCCCCTTCTCCTCCCCCTTCTCCTCCCCTTCTCCCCCTTCTCCTCCCCTTCTCCTCCCCTTCCCCTTCTCCGCCCCTCACCCTCCCCTCACCCCTTCCCTCCCCCGCCTCCCCTCCTTCTACTCCCCTTCTCCCCCTCTTCTTTCTGATCCCCTCCTCCTCCTCTGCAAAATATTTGGTTTATCATCGTCGATCAAGTTGTGCAAAAAGCATTAGTATCTGAATGCATGTTTTGTTTAATTGCTGTAGCTGATGTTGTAGGTGTTGATTTTATGTTCAGGTTATCCGTGACTTAAAAAACACATCTATTTTAAAAGGCGTGCCTGTCGTGCCCATCCATCTTTCTTGTATATGTAGATAATCATTGCCCAATGTGTCCTTCCTTTTTTATGATAGTTTGGCAAAATAAGAATCCATTACTAAATCGATTTCTGTAACTGATACAATTATATGCAAGTATCAATTTCCCCTGATCATACAGCGCATTTAAACAACCATCTCGTTACAAAATCTTATTTTATTGGACTGTGATGATTTGAGCTCAAAAAAAAGAAAAAAAGAAAAAGATAAAGTATACTACTGTATGTTTGAAAAGAATGCACAGAAGTATAAGCATTCTAATTTAGCTGCAGCCTACATGAGAAAAACACCAGCGAAAGAATACAAACACCCAATAGAATTGATATATTGTGCAAGAAACATGGAGTTATTGATCAAATCTTTCTAATATTGGATAGCAAAACGAAATGGAATCCAGTTAACTTACACTGCGTTTCTAGAAGTTCTTTTCCTTTATATATTTGTTACTGTTGCCTTTTGCATCACAAAAAACTGAGGCCATCACCTTCCCTTATGATGAAACGACCTTGGCCTACTTTGGAGCAGAAGACGATGAGTTTTTTTTCCAATGAAGGGGTAATCGTATTGTCTCCGTTTCAAACTGATCGACCCACCACGCATCCTGGTAAGGTAACGATCCAGAAAACAAACGAGACCTGCCTCAAACAATGCCAGATTGTTCCGTGTTGTAATGAAGCTGGTGCACTTTTGATCAGATATCAGAAGACGTGGCAACCACCGAGCAGAAACGTTTGTCATGGGAAGTTAATTGTGCAGAATATTCTCATCTCTCTTATAGGATATGCTAATAGTATTCGCTAATTGATGTGTGGAGCCTCATTGCCTAATTTAGTAAAACATGTCAGCATGAATGCCCACCAGGGCTAATCTCTTTTTCTAAAGGTACATTATAATACCAAGAAAGCCGAATTTTGTCAATTTTCAAGAGAAATCGCAAATAATTACGCCTGAAGTTTCCTATGAACTGTAAGAAGCCAGTTTACGGGGAAAGGAACAGCACAGTTATTAATAATAATAGTTGAAATTAATGTATACAAGATTTCACTGCCCGGCATCGATAATTCATAGTCAGTCTATGAAGTTTTCAGGCCACCCTCGTATGTGTATAATGCGATATGTTAGGGGTTACTAGAGTAGGGGTCACGTCTTTAACTCGTCAGCTCGTTTCTCGGATGAAGTTTTTCAAACTTTTTTTCGTAATCCTTGTAAAGTATTTCAAAATTTTTGTCAAAATCCCTTGTAAAGTATTTCAAAACTTTTGTCAAATCCTTTGAAAATTTATTCAAAAGTTTTCATAATCCTTTGAAAAGTTTTTCAAAACTTTGTCAAAATTATTTGGAAATTTTTTCAAAATTTTTGTCAAAATTCCTTGAAAAGTTTTTCAAAATTTTTGTCAAAATCCTTTAAAATGTTTTTCAAAGTTTTTGATAAAATCGTATGAAAATCTATTCAAAATTTTTGGCAAAATCGTATAAAAAGTTTTTCAAAATCGTTTGAAAAATTTTTGAAAATTTTGTCAAAATCCCTTGTAAAGTTTTTAACCATTTTTGTCAAAATCCCTTGAAAAGCTTTTCAAAATTTTTGTCAAAATCCTTTGACAATTTTAAAAAATGATTGTGAAAATCCTTTGAAATTTTCTTCAACATTTTTGTCAAAATCCTTAGAAATATTTATTCATCAAAATACTTCATTCCATGTTGCTCCAACTTACTCAGTCGAAAATGAATATCAACCACTCTCTACTGGGTGAAGGTGTTTGTCGATTGGCAGCTGTATGTAAGGCAGTGAAATCATGGTCCTTGTTACCAAGTCAAACATGCTAGTAAATGGTAGACTAACATTACGAATTCCACAAATACTTTATTACATTGCAACACGTTCCTATCAAATCAACATATTCTATTGATTTGCTTTAGTGGCATCATGATTGCAGAATCACTTTGAAGTCTTTGGAAGGAAGTATAGTCAAATCCACTGACTTCGTTCTGTGAATACAAATACTATATATGTACGTATATACATATGTATATATATTCATTTATACATAAATATAACTGTGCATATGTACATACACACACATATATGTATATACCTATGTATGCATGTATGTATGTATGTATGTAAAAGTGTGTGTGTGTGTGTGTATGTATGTATGTATGTATGTACGTATGTGTTTTGTTTTTGCTTAGAGATGAAAGTTTTTTTAATGTACGTGAAATGCTTTAGAGAATATACTTTCTATGAATTATATACGTATAGAAATTAAAAGAATGAAGGATTACGAAATAAATATATTGTAGTAGTAGTAGTAGTAATAGTAGTAGTAGTAGTAGTAGTAGTAGTAGTAGTAGTAGTAGTAGTAGTAGTAGTAGTAGTAATAGTAGTCGTCGTTTACGGCCAAATCTGCAATCATTCATAAAACCTATGATCAAAAGCAATCCATGGATGAAAAGATCGTCTTCTCTTAAAATAGGAAAAATAACATCCAACATCTTATGATGATGTTAAAGATAAAATTACTAATTTGTTCAAATGTTCTTGCAAGGCCAGAAATTCTAAGGCGTAGAAGAACTCAATACCATTGACTCCTGTACTCAAATCCGAAACAATGAACGGCTATGTCGACTTGGACGGAATTTTAACTCAGAATGTAAAACGCCGGACGAACTGCTGCTAAGCATTTTGTTCCACACATTAAAGATTCTACCATCTGACCAAGACGTGTTCATGCACACAATACGGTAAAAAGAGCGTTAAAAGAAACCTGGTGGTTGGGGGCTATCATAAATGTGGGGCTGAAGACATTTATGTAAGAGAAGAGCGATGGGGACATCCTACAATATCTTCACGTTCTTTACCTTTTTAAATTTCCATTAATTATACAATATGGATTAAAAATTTAACAAAATATAACATAAGTAATAAACAAATTATTATTTAAATGAAAAATACAAAAAATCCTGGGAAGCGTCTTGGTTTACACTCATTCTATCAAACGTTTAAATATAAAATATTTGTTGCTAGTGTAGGCATATGGCCATAAATTTTGAAGCGAGTGTCTTAGTTCATACCATCAACCAGCGCTTGACAGGCATTTAATTTTGTCGATTCCAGAATAACGAATGACAAAGGTACCTTTGTCAAGATTTGAACTCAGGACGTAAAGAAATGGAACAGATACTGTGAAACATTTTCCCGACGCTCTAAAGATTTTAGCCTGTCATCCTACTGATAATAGTTGTCTCTAATTAGGTACAAGTCCAGTTTTGGTGGAAAGGATCCGTAGATATTATCGATCTAGTATTTGACGATTACTTTATTTCTCGGAGGTTGACCTCAGTGGAAAATAAAGTAGTAAAAAGCAGTAAAAAGCAGGAAAACGAAGCTGTAAAAAGCAGGAGGAAATATCGCCAAATATATATTCCGTTGCTCCATTAATTCTGCAAGCTTTCAACATTAATGGTGAAAATAAGCGACTCTGATTAGACACAACGTCCGCAATTTTAGTTGGGATGGATTTCTAGTATTTGATTCGACTCTAGTATCTGATTCGTACTTTATTTTCCGACCCCGCATCAGAAAATTGATACCCAGAAGAAGTACCGAGACTGTGTACATGTTACAGTAGAAATATGTTGCATTAGAGAGCTGTGTAGTAACGGACAAGAAAAGTGAACTGGATTATATCTGAAAAAGACTCGGCCTCGATACTGATATCTATGATTTGTTAATCGATGCTCAAGAACAAAATATTCATAGAGAAAAGTATCTTTCATACGAAGATATGATACATCAGAATATTAATAAATAACAACAGTGTAACATTGGGAATTGATTTATAATGCAATCTCGCTCTTTATGGACGACTAGTCTTGGTCAAAACAGAATATATGTGATTGTGTGTGTGTGTGTGTGTGTGGGTGCATGAATACATGGCATATGTATATACTCTACTCATTTAACTCCTAATGTCACTTATATTCTGTGTAGATCGACTTACCTAACTTGCTTGTTATTGCATTTACTCTTCTACCGACTCGAGATCAAATCTTTTGAACACTTTGAAATGTATTCTATACAGAATACACTCATCTCTAACCTATATATATATATATATATATATATATATATATATATATATATATATATATATATATATATATATATATCTATATATCTATATATATATATATATATATATATATATATATATATATATATATATATATATATAAGGTTAAGGAGGGTATTGGACTTAATCAAACCCAAAGATACAAGTAATACCGAGTAAGTGCTGTATACCGACTAGTTATGCCCCATTCGTTGTATAAACAGGATTGGGGATTATAAGTCGTTCATTAGCGTGTGTATGTATAAATAGAGAAAAGTATAAAGAGAACAATGGCAAAGTTATAAATATATTTTATGGATAGAGTCTTACAGCTGTTTCAGGGATAGTCCAATGCATCCCTTCATCGGAGACAGAAATAGTAGAGGAATCGATTATTATATCTATAAGCGGAGAGTTATAGTAGGAAGTGAGAGTGAGTGTGATGCCCTGAAAAAAAGAAAGAAAAAACAGTACTTGGAGTGTAGCTTCATTCCAGTAGTAATTATCCATATAAATAATCCTTGTGGGTATTTTCCGGAGATAACCTTTACCTCTACCCCTCTTCCTCCTTTACTCCCTATACTTATTCTCTCTGTCCAGCCAGATTAACTGACCACAACACCTGTCACTACCATCTCCACCTGAATCACTTCTCTCTCCCCTTTCCTTTCTGTCTTAAGACTTGACCTATTTACCCTGCACACATCTCTCACTTGATTTGGGATATTCTTTAAGTAAACCACACGCAGCATACTCCGGACTCGATATGACATATATCCACCTTTGCTATATCCGCCTTTGCTACAACAATTATCTCCGGAAAATACCCTCATCATCACTATCCTCCTCTTCGTCATTACCACCACGACCACCACTACCATCATTACTACCATCACTTTAACCCTCACCATTATCACAATCATCATCATCATCATCACCACCACCATCATCATCATCATCATCATCATCATCATCATTACCAACATTATCATCATCATCATCACCACCACCACCTCCATCATCACCACCAACACGAGCACCACTAACACCACGACCAACACTACCACCAACACCACCACCAACAAAACCACCAACCCCACCACCAACATCAACAACACCTTCATCGCCGTCGCCGTGCGCATACATCCGTAAGATTCACCTATAAATATACGTAGAGTTTCTGTACGTTTTATCGATTATAATACGTGCCTTCTGCGGCGTTGTGAATGCAAGGAGGAGTTAAAGCAGGAAAATAAGTAATGGTGGAAGATAAACACAAGAGGGATCTTAACCAACTTCACAAAGGATTTTAGATGATCAATGATATATACTCTGTGGTGGATAATTATCTTTTCATCTCTCTTTTTTTTAATGTGTAACATACAAGTGTTTATGTCATATTGCACTCATTCATACGTGCAAATTCGCGAAGAATCTGTGTCTCTATGTACGTACGTATGTTGATATGTATGTGTGTGTATGTATATATACATGTATATGTAAATATTTATACATTCATACACG
>NC_142939.1:61402895-61417895 GCF_046866305.1 Octopus bimaculoides | reverse complement strand
CAAAATTGTGCTGATGTCTAGTGTCAGTATGGCATCACTATAAGATAGCTTTTGTCGTTGATCTGTACCTTCCTTGCTGTTACAGTTGCTCTCGTGGATGTCATTAAAACTCTGACTACAATTTGATGTACATAGCTATTAGTATGAAATAAAGCAACTTGTTTAATCTTAAGCAAAATAATGTTTACGACAAAAATATTCCCAGGTAAACGGCTTGGCCATAATGTTGTTCGATTTTGAAGCCTGCAAGCCATACATCCATGACTGCTAATACGACCAGATTAAAGAATGTTTATATTAAGAATTTCAATGGAAACGAAAAGCGATTGCTGGCAAAAGGAGTAATATGTATATAAATAGCTTAACTCAATTACAACCAATTCTCGAGAAAGTGTGAGGACGATATATACGTCGTTGCTGTGTTTAAAGCTGGAGTGACATACGAATAATTCATCATACCCCAGACTCTATTAAAGACAACACGGCCCGCATAGAATAAGAGTAAAGACTATGAGAATCATATCTATAAATAAATACACTTAAGCAGAGTTATCTTTATGTTATAGACGGTAAATACCAACGGTGATCATATGCCCTTCACCTGTCATCAAACTGTAGAATGAAATAGAAATCAAATATTGTTTTCTATTCTAGGCACAAGGCCCGAAATTGTCGGAGTGGGATCAGTCGATTGGATCGACCCCAGTACGCAGCTGGTACTTAAATTACCGACCCCGAAAAGGATAAAAGGCAAAGTCCACCTTGGCAGAATTTGAGCTCAGAACATAGAGACAGACGAAATACCGCAAAGCATTTCGCCCGGCGTGCTAACGTCTCTGCCAGCTCACCGCCTTCGAAATCAAATATTGGGCTTCGATGAAGAACCTACCGTCTACACCATGTGCCTATGTTAGGAATCATAGTTTATGTATTTATTTTTTCTTCTGTTTCGATTTGGCAAATTGTCATATAGTTGAAGGTATAATTGTTGGGACAATTTTTAAATTATATTTTAAAATGGCGACGTGTTAAATAGTCGTGGCAGCTTAAAAACACATGCCCATAGCCAATCCTATTTAGTAAATGTATATTCTTTTGTTAAAGCATTGATTAACGATAGTTTATTTTGAAAATAAGTAGGTACGTTGTGGTTATATAAATGAAACAATATTATTTCTAAGTATTCTTAGGCTTACGTATTTCTTTGTCGTAGATCAATAAATGTATTTGTATTTAAATAGACTTTCAAAGATGATTTTTGTTTTGTTTCTAATAGCTTCTGCGCTCCTTTTAGTGTTATGTCTGCTCAAAATGTTCCATACTTTAAGTGTGTGAACGAAGAGAATAATGTGAAAAAATACGGAGAAACAAATTATAACTCAACATTCGTTTCAAGTTTTCTTCGTATTTATAATAGGATTGGACTTAAGCAATGGTTATATCCATACGTACATGCATGCATACATACACAAACACAGACAATCATATCTATATACGCATGCATAATATTACATACGTATATACACATATACACACGCGTACATATCTGTACATATGTGCATGGGTACTCACCTATATGTTTATATATTTGCTTATATATATACATGTATATATATATATATATATAGAGGCAAATTTACAGACTACACGGTGGCTAAAACTATACTATCAGAACAACTCAATCAAGCGATTACGAGAGGCGCAGGCATGGAGTTTGTGGTTGAGAAGCTTGCTTCCCAAACTGTGATCTGGGTTTCAGTGCCATTAACCTATGGGGGTGCGAGGGTGTATATATATATATATATATATATATATATATATATATATATATATATATATATATATATATATATATATATATATATATATATATTACTGTTTTACCTGCTTCATTCATTTGGCTACGGCCAAGCAGGAGCACAGAGTTGAATTGATTTTAGTCAAACAAATCGACCCCAGGACTTAATATTGTTTTTAAATGAGTACTTGTCCTGTCGGATCTCTTTTACCGAACCGCAAATTTACGGGGTCGTACACATACCAACACCGGTTATCAAGCGAAGACAAGCGGGGTATAAACACAGATAAAAAGTCACACACAAATAGATACTTATATTGATATATGCGATGGGTTTCTTTCAATTTCAAACTAGCTGTTACATATATACCAACATCAAATCACGAAACCGCATTCCCCCCCCTCGACCACTCGCAACCCACCTTACGGTAATAACAATCAATTTCTGTCATACAAATTCAAAATGGCTGATGACTAGCCTCGCGCTTGAAACCCAAGAAGCTCCTAATAAATTTGTTTAGTGCTCTTCTTTCGTTTGTCCACTCACTCGTATATGCATGTGTATATATATACACACAATATGATTTGCTTATTAACAATTTAATAACCTCAACGCAAATTTATTGACTTGACTAATGTGACTCACGGTACAAAGTGGTACCAGCATGGCTAGAAATAAGAGTCAAAACGACTCATTAGCCACTATCTTAATAAGCTGACTAATGAGACAAAGCTCCCTACGATTGCAGGTATAGCCATATTACCTGATCTCGAATTTTGATGCAGAGCATCTTAATTCTCGTAGTGGGTCTTATTTTTTTATTGCCCATAAGAGGCTAAACATAGAGGGGACAAACAAGGACAGACAAACGAATTAAGTCGATTATATCGACCACAGTGGTAACTGGTACTTATTTAATCGACCCCGAAAGGATGAAAGGCAAAGTCGACCTCGGCGGAATTTGAACTCAGAACGTAAAGGCAGACGAAATACCGCTAAGCATTTCGCCCGACGTTCTAACGTTTCTGCCGGCTCGCCTAGGGTTAAGCTCAACTCACCTCGCCAACTTAGAAGAAAAACCGTCGAAAACATGTGTTGATTTCAAAAACGCTAAAAGTGAAAATTATAAACAATATGGGGGGGCTTATTAGCAATTTGTACCCTCTGTCAGTTTAGTGATATTTCTCTCTCTCTCTCTCTCTCTCTCTCTCTCTCTCTCTCTATATATATATATATATATATATATATATATATATATATATATATATATATATATATATACATATATATATATATATCTGTGTATATACTCATGCATCTACATGTATATATACACGTATACGCAGACACATGTATACTGACATATACACATATATTTATCTATTAGTACATTTATAAATTCATTTATATATATATGTATGTGTCTATATATGTGTTTCTATGTGTGCGTTAGTGTAAGGAAAACAGCAAGGGTGAGAAAGAGGTTTGCTGGAACATATACCCTCAAAGAGTGACAAATATTTCGATTCGTGGCACAAGAAAGCTATTCCCTCGAAACGAGTATTTAAAATGGAAACCATATTGGTCAATATATTCGATATATATTCAATACATTCTCAGAAATGCAAATATTACAATGATTCTTGTACTTAATACATGCATGTACATGCACACACACACAGACACACACAAACACACACACACACACACACACAGACACACACACACAGACACACACACAGACACACATACACAGACACAGACACACACGCACACACTCACACACACACACACACACACACACACACACACACACACACACACACACACGCACATCTCTATCAAGAAGCATTTTTTTTTTCTTTCGCTATATATATTTGAATGTGAGTCATAAGGTCATTTTTCAGACATTAGCCAATTAGAAGAGTAGCCTAATGAGAAGTTCACGGTCTAATTACAACAAATTTGAAGAATTATTGTGTCTGTAATTATTTTCAAATCCAATATATTTGATATCAATAAAAGCCGTTTCCTATGGGTGTATATTTGTTTTCTTTTCGTTTTGTGTATGTTTATTTTTGGGACCTTTATTAATTGTCATATATATAAACGACCTTCATATTGTTATTGGAAACAGGGAATAACATGATTAATCTGCTCAGGTCAGCTATGTATTAAAAATTAATAAATGTTTATCAATATATTTTCAAACAGCCTATTAACTATGACATCAACCAATTAAACGCTACATCTAGAGAGAAACAAATGAAATATCAAAACAATCGATCCAGTTTTATTTTCTCCAGTCATATATTTGTATGGCTAGTTGTCTACAGATAAATGGCCAAAGCACGATATATATTTGTATATATGCATATATATATATATATATATATATATATATATATATATATATATATATATATATATATATATATATATATATATATATATATATATATATATATATATATATATTTATATATATATATATATATATATATATATATTGATAGAAAGGACAACAAAAGAAAGAAAGAGACCTCGGCATATATATTGGAGAAATAATAAAATAGTTGGTCATACGACCTCGTAGGGAATTCATGGTAACGATCTCGCAAAAGGAGTGTTTGGAATTTTTGTTTTCTAAATTTAGGTGGGTTTTTTTTTTTATCTCATTTAAAAAATCTTAACCTATTAACTGTCTTGTGCATCACATTATTATTATTATTATTATTATTATTATTATTATTATTATTATTATTATTATTATTATTATTATTATTATTATTATTATTATTATTAACTGTCTTGTGCATCACATTATTATTATTATTATTATTATTATTATTATTATTATTATTATTATTATTATTATTATTATTATTATTATTATTATTATTATTATTATTATTATTAACTGTCTTGGGCATCACATTATCTACAGACATGTCTACGCTGCCCCTGCGTCATATATGATGCACAACCCCAATTTGTTCCAATTACCAGAGTTACTTAGGTCTTATGAAATGTATTTGAACTTGGAACACAAAAAGAGCATTTTAGTTAATTAGTAATACACTAAATAGTGTTTATTTTTTTCTGTATCACTAGAAGAAAGCTAGTGAAGTAATTTTTACCACATACTGTTTCAGATGTATTTTCTTGGCATTCCTACATCGTATATAATATACATTCACAATCTTTGTCCACCACCAGAGTAAATTGGGGCGTATGAAAGGAACGTCTTATATTATTCTGAATATATGAAAGAAGGGCCAACTAAATATCTGAAAACAAACATGGACGTTCGGGACAAACTTACGAATATACTTTGCATGGTAATGGGTTAATATAAAAAAACTAATAGTTTAATATAAAAGTAATGGGTTAATATAAAAAAGAAAAACATGCAAGAAGCTTTTGTTGTGCTGTACATGAAGGGTATATCCATTTATGATAACAATAATTTTAATCTTAATTCGCTGGGGGTCAATACAAATAAAATTCCCAGCGAAAACAATTCCTTAATACGTTTCAACACTTCTTGGTTAAGTAAGGGCCAGCGTCAGAAACATGTCGCAAAGAAGAGTGTTTCGAGTACAAGGTAATGCTGTGCGTTTGATAGAATTATGAGGAGAATTAGTTAAGGACAGTAGAACCATCGATGTTAATATGTACACCAAAGAGCTGAAGAGAATATATACTATTGTGAGGCAAAATGCTCGGTACTGATTAACAGAAATCAAGCTCTTTTGCAGCAAAAACGACCCGGAATAAACTCCAGGAACTTGAAGGAATCGAACTGATGCCACGCCCTTCGGATTATTACTTGTTCTGATCCATAACTTGCTTCCTGCGCTCGCGACGCTTCATGAAACCAGAGGAGGTGGAAGTTTCAGTGAAGGAGTTTTTCGCTTCTAAGTACAAGAACTGGTATCAGCACGTGATCAAAGAACCGGAAGAAAGATGACTTCAGACGGTGCAACGCGCTTGGCTACTTTTGATATAATTTGACGATCAAAGGAAATTTTTTATCAAAATATCGCAAAATTTTTAATTCCAGACAATATTAGCAACAGTGTGGAAAACCAAGCAATACGCGAATGGAAGCGAAAATTAGACTTAAAGTTAGGAAAAGGAACCGTTAATCAGTGTTATTCAAGAACAATGACATAAAACAAATTATGGGAAATGTCACACGTATGATAAGACCGCTGAATTATCTTTACGTATGTATATATCGCCATGAAAAGTGAAAGAAAGCCGCACAGTGACCGAATAAACATTGGAACATACAATGTTACAGTGAACATTGCACTGAGCATTACGGGCATTGTTCATTGGAAACTACATGAAAATATAAATTAGAGTTAATAGATTGTACAAATATCAGATGCAAATTAAGGGTTTTTAGTTGAGGTAGGATTTCGATATTGAACGGTCTGGCATTGATTCCCAATCACATGCTTCCGGGTTCAGTCCCCCTGGAGAGCTGTCAAAGAACTACAGTGCGGTCTGTCCGGAGACGCCCTTCTTTTTACCTGCGCACATATACTACTGGCTGACGAGACACTGCATGTCGTAACAGCAAAGATAAAAATTCCTTGTGCCAATGAACCCAGAACGTTATGAGCGTATAAAGTCCGAGTAAAAGGGAAAAGATGTTCTCTCGTGATGTATAAAACAGCGAACTGAGTATCTGCGTTCGAATCTGCCGTGACGCATTCAGGATGAATGTGAAAATCACTACTTGAGATCTCGTTGTACACAGTACAAATGACGATTATAAATGTGTGCGTTTGTATGTGTGTGAATGTGTGTGTCTACGCGCACGCATGTGTGTGTATGTTTGTGTGTGTGTGCGTGTGTGAGAGACAGAGAGAGAGAAGTAATAATTAACGCGACTTCGTGAAATTTTAAAAAAACTACGAGAATTTATAAAGAGCAATCGAAGCAGACGTATTAAATGAAGTTTAGAAGAGCAATGCTACTGCTGCTGTTGCCGTCGCTGGTACTGTTGCTGCCGGGATGACGAAGAAAGAGGAGAAAGACCAGTGGGTTGAAGAGTGGATGCTGCTGATGATGGTAATACGATGTAAGATACGATGATACAATGATAAGGTGTTGTTGATAAGATTGTTATGTAGGCTTGCAGATAATACAGATAAGACTATAATAATTGTGTTTGTGATAGCGATAGTGGGAATATAGAGATTAAACGGTGATAGTGGATAATGTTGTTTTGTTTTGCTACTGTTGATTATGAACTGATGAGGATGGCGATGACGTTAAGCTTGATGATGGCGTAGGTGGTAACGGTGGTGATGCCAATGACGATCTATTGAGACCATCATAATTATAAAAACAAAAAGAAAATGATTACTTTTCGTTAGACCAATGCATGGTATGAATCGATTATTATATTCTTGCTTATATATTTATACACACACACACACACACACACACACACACACACACATATATATATATATATATATGGATGTATGTATGTATTAATAATATATTAATATATAGGCGCAGGCATAGTTGCGTGGTAAAAAGCTTGCTTCCCAACCACAGGGTTCTGGGTTCAGTCCCATTGCGTGGCATCTTGGACAAGTGTCTTCTACTATAGCCTCGGGCCGACCAAAGGCTAGTGAGTAGATTTGATAGACGAAAACTGAAGGAAGCCCGTCGTGTGTATATATATATATATATATATATATATATATATATATATATATATATATATATATATATATGTGTGTGTGTGTGTGTGTGTGTGTGTGTGTGTGTGTGTGTGTGTGTGTGTGCGTGTGTGTGCGTGTGTGTGCTTGTGTGTGTCTGTGTCTGTCTGTATGAGCGTGCGTGCGTGTGTGTATTTATGTCTGCGTGTCTGTTTGTCTCCCCACTATTGCTTGGGAATCGATGCTGGTGTGTTCACGTCCCTGTGGCGTAGCGGTTCGGCAAAAGAGACTGAGAGAATAAGTACTAGCTTACGAAGAATACGTCCTGTAGTCGCATTTTCAATTAAAACCCTTTAAGGCGATGCTACATCATGGCCGTAGTCAAATGACTGAAACAAGTAAAAGAATAAACAATTTATATATATACATACACATACACATATATAGACAGACAGACTGACAGATAGATAGCTAGCTAGTTAGCTAGATAGATATTTAAGAAATGTTTTCGAGGGTGAGTAATGGGTTAGATGGGTCCTGATGAAGCGGCAAAACCCCACTGAAATATGGCATATACGCCCATTACCCGATTTTCATCTTCGATCTCATTGTTTGTTTACACCTGACGTCTCGTATACGAAACGTTGTAGTAAACACCAGAGCTGGCAATAATTTTTATAGAATAACCTTAACCAAATAATGTAAAGCTCACTGCTAACGCAGTAGAACCTGCTATTGACTTATAAAACCTTTATTATACTTTATAGTATATTATGATTTCATTATGAAGTATCACGTACCTACAAATAATTAGTACTTATATTTATTGTTTATATAATATTTTATTTTGTTTACATAATATTTTATAAGGGGGTTCTGCCATAGACAGATGAAGAGGGCCGTAACTTGAACTATTTTGGAACGTTAATCTTCGACTGCAAATGTACATGATATCATTTCTTTATAAGCGAGTAAAACTAAAATGTAGTCAGTAAAATTTGTAAACACTTTTCGCATTCTTTCGCACAAGCCATCTTTATGTTTTTACTTGTTTCAGTCATTTGAATGTTGCCATCTTGGGGTACTGCCTTGAAGAATTTTAGTCGAATGAATTAACTCCACTACTGTTCTTTTAAAACGTGGTAATTATTCTATCTATCTCTTTTGCCGAACCGATAAGTCACAGAGACGTTAATACATCAACATCAGTTGTCAAGCGATGATGGGAACAACTACAAACACAAACGCACACACACACACACACACGCACACACCCACACCCACACATACACACCCACACCCACACATACACACCCACACCCACACACGTGTGTCTCTTTCAGTTTCCGTCCACCAAATCCACTCACAGGATTTTGGTAGGCCTGAGTCTATAGTAGAAAATACCTGCCTAAGCTGCCACTTTGTGGGACTGAACCTGGAACCATGTGGTTGGGAAGCAAGCTTTTTACCACTCAGCTACGCATCTCATGAACCTGATTAACATTTAATATGCTCAAATTTTCATATTTACTTATATTTCATTAAATCACTGGAGATTCATTGAAATAATTAATGGAGAAATGTTCAACAATTGACGAAAGAGGTTTTATTGTTCAAAGTTAAATAAAATAATGAAATAATTAATGTATTACCCTAACCTTACATTTATTTACCTTCATATCTAATTCCCTATGGATCCTTCAAAATGTTTTCAATAAACATAAAATTATTATTACTTTATAAATCTATATCAAATATATAGAATGTATGTCTAATTGCTGCTCAATTGTTCCATATAGTACATCATTTTTAACACGACAGAGCTTTACTATATATATATATATATATATATATATATATATATATATATATACTTTCCTTGGCAAATACAGACAGGACACAGAAGTGTGTCGATAGCCAGCTGGAGGAGATGTCCTCCTGGGGCTAAATGCAACAGTAACATCCACCCCTCGGGGTCAGCCACATTTAAGTGGCAAATATACTTCACTTTATCGTGCAGTTACTGTTAATACCTCGTTCAGAGATTTAACATTGCTTATATATATATATATATATATATATATATATATATATATATATATATATATATATATATATATATATATATATATATATATATATATATATATATATATATATATATATATATTCATATTCCTACATACTTACATACATATATAAATCTTTGCATCTGATGTTCGTATACTTGATGTTGTTGAACCATAAATAGATCCTATATTCCTGATGGTGGTTAGCCACAAATAATCCCTAATCAGGTGCAGTTGCTGAGTTGCAAATGATCCCCAATTTGACGAAGTTATTTACCTCCAAGTAGACCCTAATTTTCTCTTGCATGGCCTCTCAGCCCTAAATAAACCCTCATCACCTAGTAAATCAAGTGTATTTCAGTCATGATCAACACCTTTTTCTCAGTTCGGAATTAAACAGCCTGGACCAGATGGTTTAAACTAAAGTAAAATCTGGACGATATTTAGCTGCTATTTCGGGATCCTCAAGCATCAACTCAGAGAGGCTCCTCTGCGCCTTGCAATTTAGTTTTATTTTCTGTTAGGTGATAAGAACAACTTTGTTGAATCTCTTTCTTGCTATGTAAATGAAAGAAGAAAGAAAAGAGGAACCAGCAATGTGACGGCAGCAGGCTCGCACAGTATGCATGTTGGTAACTATAACAGTCATGTTAGAATTGCGGATTAGCATAGTCAATAGTGTCGGGGACAAAATGCCTTGTACTAATGCGTTGCCTTCCTTCGAGATTCCAACTTTCAAATCTTCTGGGATCTACTTTGTGTTTCATATGTCCGAAACAGATAACGTATGTACCAGTCAAGTGTTAGTATTGATATAATTGGATATTTCCCTTGGGTAAGTTATATGTCCGTCTACCAATTAAGAGATTCATTATTTAAGTCATGTTACACAACCACATGATTTTAAACAAACGATTATTGAAGCGTAATGAACATATATAGAATTTTCTTTGAGGCTTGTTTTTTTTCTTATTGTAGTTGATTTTCTAAACATCATCAAAGACAAAGAAGCTGTGCTCAGGTGTTCCACAAGGGAGCGGCTTAATTGAACATTTGAAATACTACAGATCTTGTTTCAACAAGCTCAGCAATTTGAACAGGAACAATGCTACATATAATAATATTTCCACAACAAACTCCAGCACCACTCTCAACAGATAGTGATGAATAAGGAGCTACATATGTGTCAGCGGATGGGGTGAACAATCATACACAAAGACCGTCAAACATAAATTAAAGGATATGCATATGAATATATATATATATATATATATATATATATATATATATATATATATATCTGTATAACCGTACTAATACACAAGCATGCATGGGCAAACGTGCTCGCGCCCACGCACGCGCACACACACACACACACACACACACACACACACACACACGACGCACGTGCACACATACACACACATAAACGCGCACACACATGCACACAAGTAAATACCTTTCACACGCCTGGAGACGGAACGTTGACAGTATGTAATTTAATACGTCCGCAAATTCTGCGAAATAGGATAATTCATTGAGATACATTACTTGAGGGAAAAATTAGAAAATACTCTGCATCATCTATTCGGTTTTTATGCGCAAGACATGTGATTTATTCATCTATTTGTAAGCTAAAGAATGTGAGATATTTACATATCTTCAGTATCATATATGTACAATACACAAAAGCAAGAATGTTGGCATCTGTCCACATAGATTTAGCGTTAATGAATAACTGAAATTTTTTCAATATGTGACCATTTTCAGCATATGACCAAATCTATTCTGGGAATTATAATATTTAAGCCATTTAATAATAAGAAAGCTTCCAATAAATTTGAATGTAAGTACTGCATGAATTCACCAACTGCGAACAATTATTAAATATTACAGAGAAATTGCACTAGGGTGTTATATTTCTCTAAGAGACAAAGATCACAGTTTCTGGGGCCATAAATAGATGAGACGGTGTGTTCTATAACTGACCAATCGATATAGATTTGTTAATATCGTTCAATAAACTTCAAACTTATTCATCTAGAGAATAAATTAATAATATTTCTGAGTATATATGTGTGTGTGGAGGAGTTGTATGTGTATACACTTATGTACATTTGCATCTCTTTCTCTATATATAATTCCATTTCTTCGTTGCTTCGCTTCTTAACCTGCTTGAATAATTGGCAAAATATCTCAGGGTAACAATCCAATAGGTATCACCTTTCATGGAAATATAAAATCTACACCACTATACACAAACACATACACGCACACATACACACATACACTTATAGACACGTACAAGGAACTTCATATGTGCGCGCTTGTGAGTGTGCGCGTGGATGCGTACGTATGTAGATATATACGTGCGTATATACAGATATGTGCGTGCGTATGTGGCTATATGCGTGCATGCGATAATATACGCAGTTTTAGACGCGTTTTGACCTTGTCACTACACAGTAATTTCCCTTTGTTTTTAACGGTCATTTTTCACAGGAATTTTCAATTGGCCGGATAACTGAAGAGATGTTGGCGTGGGCCCCCACCCCGGCATCCGAAACTCGGAGTTTTATCATGGCTACTGAATAAGTGTCAGATATTTTTTACAGATAAATTACTCTATTTGCATAATATCGAGGTCTCTTTCTTTCTTTTGTTGTCCTTCCTGTCAAATATATATATATATATATATACATAAAAATTCTTTTATTTTTTACTTGTTTCATTCATTTGACGGCGGCCATGTCGGAGCACCACCTTTAGTCGAACAAATCGATCCCAGGACTTATTCTTTGTAACTACTTATTCTATCGGTCTCTTTTAGCCGACAGGGACGTAAACACACCAACATAGGATGTCAAGCAATGGCGTGGTGGGGAGACAAACACAGGCACACAAACATATACATGTATATATATGTAAATATCCGACAGGCGTTGTTTCATTTTCATTTACCAAATCCACTCACAAGGCTTTGGTCGGCGCGAGGCTATAGAAGAAGAGACTTGCCTAAAGTGCAACGTAGTGGGACTGAACCCGGAACCATGTGGTTGGTAAGCAAGCTACTTAAAACAGATCCACTCCTGCGCCTATATATATATGTACATACATGTATATATATGTATATGTGTGTCGGTGTATATGTGTGTATATATATATATATATATATATATATATATATATATATATATATATATATATATATGCATATATATATATATATATATATATATATATATATATATATATATATATATATATATATATGCATATATATATGTATATAGATGTGTGTGTGTCATTGTGTTAGTGCGTGCGTGTGTGTCATTGTGTTAGTGCGTGCGTGTGTGTGTGTTACGAAACAAGAAAATCAGTGATAAGTTAACACTATTTGGGAAGCGATAAGAACAATTAGTGGAAGCACCATCTACTATCTGTTTATATTATGAAGAAAGTATAGTTTGTTTATCATATTTTTGCCGTATATGTACCGGAATTTTGATTTGATTTTACGTTTTCAACCATAATATTAATAATAATAATAATAATAATAATATCATGATTTTGTTGTTGTTTTATTCTGTTCTCTTCGTTCAATTTCTGTTATCAGAGAGATATTAAACATTACACATAATAAAATATCGTCCATTCTTCACGTTATCAACACTCCTATCTTTGTAAATAATCTTTCGAAAACATTGTACATTACGAAAACATTGTCTAATTTTGTCACCTGTAAAATTTTCGAAAAATGGGCAAGTATGAAGACGATTGGTTGTCATGGAAATACGTTTAGCTAATATAATAGAAAAATTAAATAATCTTATTAACGATTCAGAATCACGAAATTTAGATCGATCAGTTAATACTTAGATTTCATTGGTTATATTGAATCTATAACATAATACTTTGGATTCGAAATCTTCTTAATTTATTTTTTTTCCATACAACGTTTTTGTTTTATCAATACTATCTAATAAACCTTTTACCACCATCCATTGGAATCAATAACCCTGTTGTTGTTTTTAAGCTGAATCGTAAGCACACCGGATGAAATGCTAAGTGTCTATTTATCCGTCTATTTACGTTCCCAGTTCAAATCTGCTACGGTTGACTTAGTCTATTCAGCCTTTCGGGATCGATAGAATAAGTACCAGTTGAGCACAGGGAGATAATAAAAAATGTTGGGAATGATTAAGTTTTGTTAATTTAACATGATTTGGTTCTGCTAGAGTAAAATGATAGAAATGGTTCAGATTTGGTTTATATTATTCAATGAGGTAAGTTTCCTTATTCAAAAATGCTAGAAATGGTTAAGTTTTGCCTTATATTTTTCAGTGAAATAGGTTTCCTTATTTAATGTAACTTGTGTTGGTGTTCCAAAATGACATTGATAGAAAGGAAAGATTACACATTGTGTAGTAAGTTGTTTTGCGTATCTCTCAATGTGTTCAGTAAAGAGTATCATTCTGTATTCTAGGAATGCATTCTGCAACCATTCTTGTGATCTCAGCGGCACAGTGGAGTGATTTATTGCTTTTTCTTCGGTGGCAAGCCTCACCTCCACTGTGCTATATCTTCTCCCTCTATTGTAGAATGTCGCAGCACTCTTCACTTCTTCCATGCATTTCTCAATGGCTTCCTCTGATGCCATCTCTATTTTATTGGTTATGTACAGCGTCCTCCTCGTTCTGCTGATTACTTCCTCTGGAGGGGTCGACTTTAAACTTGACCCCTCCTTCTGGATTAGTTCCTTGCAACTCTCCAGCTTCTCTCTTTCAATTTTCACTTCTCGTATCTCCAGCGCATTCGTCGCCGAAGCATAGCTCCAGGCATGGGTTCGTTCCGGTTCGCTATTCATCTTTTCCAAGTCTCTTCGCCCCTAAATGGAGGAAAGAAAGCAAACAAATACACAGACAAAACGGCAACAGTCTTCAACAAAATTCAACAATTGGCACTAAGCCTTCAACAATCAGATAAACACGAATACTCAACCGAACCACAAGGATTTAAACAAAAGCGATTAACGCCTACTCTGCGTCTCTCACTCAGACGGCTTCTATTTCTAGCCGTTCGGTCAAGTCTATTCCTGCAAGGCGTTCACTCGCCACAACATCTTCCCTTTTAAGATTTCAACTTTCTTTAGAAACGAATTTATTTTATTATTTTATTTTTTCTTTCTTTCCAACACTTCTCCCTTTTTGAAATTTTGCTTCCCTAGGGAATTCAGTACCATTTTTGCTTTGGAATTATTTCTAAATGGTCAGTTTGTTTACGTTTCCTCTTACTGCTCCTTCTAGGTTCAATCTCTTTCGGTGCTGGTACATCGAACATGTCGTCAAACACTTCCATTAGGATTTCCTTCCTTTCTTCTGTATGTCTGGTTTTTGATTGATTTAGGTGTCGATTATGCTTCCATCGTTGGCCTTTTATTAA
>NC_142939.1:61392895-61397895 GCF_046866305.1 Octopus bimaculoides | reverse complement strand
TTCTTCTTCTTCTTCTTCTTCTTCTTCTTCTTCTTCTTCTTCTTCTTCTTCTTCTTCTTCTTCTTCTTCTTCTTCTTCTTCTTTATGTATGTGTGTATGTATGTATGAATGAATGAACGAAGGGTTCTTCCCGAGTCGTCGGATCGTAAGACTGCTTCATAGGATTCTGTGGCGTATATAACTTCTCTCTGGACGGGACACTGGCCCGTCGCATGATTATTGATTTGTAGGTGCTTAGTGGACTGCAGCAACATCAAATAAAGTGTTTTGCTGTCAAAGACAGTACATCGCCCTGTACAGGAATCGACACCACGATCTTACGATTATGAGTGAAACACCCCTAACCACTAAGCCACGCACCTTCTATATATGCACATGTACAGACACATATTTATATACATATGTTTATATATATTTATACCTATTCAAATATATGTAAATATGTATAGATATGTACATACATAAGTATGTATACATACAGACAATGGGAGAGAGAGAGAGAGAGAGAGAGAGAGAGAGAGAGAGAGAGAGAGAGAGAGAGAGAGAGAGATTCTACAAAGTTCTTATTGTTGTAAGCTTAGTATCATATACATCTTAGATTGAAAAGGCAGATGATTAAACGATGTATAAAATGATTGCCAACGACTGACTTATTACAAATATCCATTTATTCTCATCACATCTCTATTCATATGAAAGATGATTACTCCACTTGTGATCACGTGTCTCATTTGAAAATGTCCTACAGATAAAGTACATTCATTCACCGTGTTGACCTATAATAGTTCAGAATGTTATAGCCAGCCAACCTTATTTCAATGATATATTATTACATATTTATGAAATGTGTTTCCAGCTATACTGGCCAATATCCATTATGGACTTAGTATTGAGGCGGCGAGATATTATTCATTGCACGGTCAAAGATCTTTTCATGAAGTATTATTCCTAGTTCTGGTTCTCCTTCGGTCAATACACTTTAGCGACACCATCGAATCAATTATAGGAAATGTTCTGATCAATTTCATAAACGTTGTTGTTGTGTAGTCCCGGGTCATATCTCATCGAGATTTATAATCAAAGGCGTTCCAGTCATGACGATCCAATTTTTATTGAAAACTAATATGCTTAAGACCACATCAAGTAATATAACCTTCCTTCAGTTAAAACAGTAAAAAGAGATTTAAGGAAAGATTGGTAGCTATGTAATTTCTCGTTGGCTTGTATGTTCAACTGAGACAGTCCCAGAGTGCTTCCATCACTTTTCGATGAGCAACAAATAGTAGAAAGCCTCCCTTAAAATATAATGTACTTTTTAAAAGAAGTAAGGACTCATTAGGTAATGTAGTCCTCGAAGTGCTGTGCCTAAAAAGAAGATAGAATAATTACAGTAAGAATGATTTTGATGACATGTTGACTTGTTTGGGTCTGGTTTCAGCCTGACAGCAAACGAGAATTACGTCATTTATAATATTATCTCTCTGATCTCCTCCGTCTTTACGTTCTGAGTTCAAATTCCGCCCAGGTCGACTTTGCCTTTCCTGTCTTCGGGGTCGATAAAAGAAATACCAGCTGAATTCTGCGGTCGATGAAATGAACTCAATCCTTCCACCGAAATTGTTTGTGCCAAAACTTGAAGCTAATATTACCTGCGTGTTACATGTGAAGCTGTGATTGTGATACAATTGTTGCTTACCTCAATGAATGTCTTGATTGATCAAATCTTCCAACCATGTCTATCCCGTATCTACACTCCTCGTTATTTCTGTTTTAAAGCATTTAGGTGTGACTTTGAGAAGGATTTGGCTGCTATTACTGGGAAACACCTACATACTGCATTAAGACATCATTAAGACATCATCCTAGGCTGAAAGTCAATGCATAAAACTTACATAGTAACATGGTATCCTTATAAATGGCTCAGAAAGACAGATATATTACATTAAAAAAATTCGATAATTAAATGTGTTTAAAACGGCTGTCATATATCGATATAGTTCAATATTTCGATTGATTCCTATCACACCATAATTCATATGAAAGATGATAGCTCTACGTAAACAGCATCGATCTCATTTGAAACTCCTTCTACGGCTAAACTACTTACACCGTGTTTTCAGATAATATTTGACAACTATATTGTGTTCGTCCTTACATCAATAATATATATTAAATGAGTTTTCAATAGTACTGGCCACTGCGTCATATTGACTTAACAGACAGATGACCGATGTCCACAAATACTATCATACATGCACAAAGCAGATGAGAAATACCTGTGTTCATACCTTTTTTTAAGAGAGTAATTTTCGCATAAATACGAAGGGAGAGTAAAAGGAATATATAAGAAGAGCGTAACAGACATAGAAACTAGGAAATCCTCCGCAGTTGCGCAATAATTGACACGATGCTGAACTCTATTTACATACAAACACCATTATTCAGTTTGACCAATAAGGATTCTAATGAATACATTAGGAGAAAATAGAATCAACTCAGCACAAAGAAATACACATGCATACATATAAATCATATAATTACACACAGGCGCATACACACATATATACACACACACATACATACATACATATATATATACATATACATATATATATATATATATATATATATATATATATATATATATATATACGTATATATATATATATATATACATATATATATATATATATATATATATATATATATATATATAAAACTGTATCTATCTAAAAATCCGAGGTACATATTTTTCAGAACGAGTGGACCCTCATATGCAACCCGGATTTTTCCTACTCCATTCTGTAACTCTTGTTATCTTTTTCGCATTCTCGCCTACCGTGGAATATAAAAAATTTTTCTGCACATAATTATTCCATAAAAAAAAATAATCTGCAATCTTTCGTCTCAATGAACCACTATTGTTCTTGAAAGTTGTTTTTTTTATATATATTTTCTACGGATTGCTGGAAGCTAACTTTCTTCCTACACTTCGATCCCTGGATCTTACATTAATTTTGCCTTGTTTATATATCTTCCACATATGTTATTTATATAATATCATACCTTGTTATTTGTGGACTGCGGACTCCTTAGAGAGGCTTCCAATATTAAATAAAGCGTTAACATTTACAATTTGCAAATTAACATCTCCGTTTCTCTATAGCTGCTGAATTGCTTAGTATATAAGCAGATTAGTCGCTTGTTTCTTTGGGATTATTCAAATTGATGCACATAACTCTTATGAGGTATTTCAATAAGGGTAGGAAACCAATTAAGGACATTTATAATGTTTTTCAATCTATGCAGAAATAACTAAATTAGCTTTGCTTATTTATCTACTACATAGGTTACATATATTATATCACGCCTTGAACCGGTGTTCACTGACATCTCCATCGACAGGTCCCTGGTATTGAATAAAGTGTTAAAATAAAATATGAAAATTACTAGCTCCAATTCTCTGTAGCAAGTGAAATTTTTCAGTATATCAACAGAATGGCTGCTTGATTCTATAGGATTGATGAAATTTATGCACACACCTCTGATGAGACGTCAATAAGGTTCGAAAATCGAATAAGGCTGTTCATCAGATTTTTCAATCAACGAAGAAATAGCTAAAGTTGCCCATTTATATACCTACTAAATAAGTGATATATATATATATATATATATATATATATATATATATATATAAATATATCTTCACACACACATACACACACATATATATATATATACTCACACAGATGACGTGTTAGCGTTTCTGATAATAATAACTGGCATACAATACATACCTTTAGAAAAGACCTCATTAACACATTCAAGAATGTCGGCTTACAACTAGATATAACCACTAAACAAATCATCGTAAATTTTCTTAGATCTTAGTACTAAGAAACACACACATACAAACACGCGCACACGCACTGGTAATAGAAGCCTTACATTAAGCCAAACAGGAAGCATATGTATTGATAAAGTCGCTTCTCACACATGTATAGTTGTTAGTAATCTAATTAGTAACACAAGTAAAACTATCTCCAGCTTCTTTGCGAAAGCGCAGTCTTCACCAATGCCTACTCTATTACAACAGTGCTTTGAAACGATAATATTCCATAACGGCATCTCCCACTAATAGCACTGTAACATTATATGGTTAGTATCACTCTCTCTTTACATATATATATATGTGTGTGTGTGTGTGTGTGTGTGTGTGTTTGTGTGTATGTAAGTGTGTATGTAAGTGTGTACGCATGTATCTATGTATATATATATATATATATATATATATATATATATATATATATATATATATATATACAGTAATCCATCGACTATCCCGGGTATTACGTTCCAAAAGCTCCTGGGATAGGGTGAAAATCCGTGAAGTAGAAACAGTACTGTATATATATATTTTAACAGTTTTATAATTTGTATATATTTATTTTATTATACAATATATGCGATTCTTTGTTTACTCATCTTTTAATATATTTTGATTAATGTATTATATAATGCAGTATTATATTCCGTTTTTGTTAATTAATTTATTAATGCTTAGGCGTGGTGAAAAAGCTTATTTTACCACAGAAATAATTAAAATATAAAAATTATAAATACCTATTGACCGCAGATATACTGAGGAGTTCGCGATATGATTTTATATATATTAGTCAGAAGAATCCGCATCATACTGAGTACGCGATAGGTGAACAGCGATATGGGATTACTGTGTATACACACACACACACACACACACACACACACACACACACACACACACACATACATATATATATATATTTATATATATATATATATATATATATGTGTGTGTGTGTAAAGGAACACTCTATCGGTTACGACGACGAAGGTCCCAGCTGATCCGATCAACGGAACAGCCTGCTCGTGAAATTAACGTGCAAGTGACTGAGCACTCCACAGACACGTAGTTGTCAGCGAGATTCAGCGTGACACACTCTATGACAAAGCCGGCC
>NC_142939.1:61375395-61387895 GCF_046866305.1 Octopus bimaculoides | reverse complement strand
CTAGCAACAGAATGAAGTCAGGAAAGGTTATTGACGATGCCAGGTGGTATTGTTAAAACTTAGTGACGGAGGACATGGTAGGATTTGAACCCATAACTCAAAGATCTTAAGCAAATGGAGGAAGACATCCAATTCTTACAGATCCGACTGCGCTCTACAAGGAATTGGTACTGTCTTTTTCCTTTTTTATGTTATGTATTGACCCGTAAGAAAGCGAACTGTCAGAATGGTTAGCACGGTAGACAAAAATGCTAGCGGCATTTACGCTCTGAGTTCAAATTCTACAGAGGTCACCCTTTTATCATTTCGGGGTCGATAAAATGAGTACCATTTGAGCCCTGGAGACGATACAATCGACTAGCCTACTGTCTCCACCCCACGTAGTTTCAAGCCTTGTAACTGCTGTAGAATGGATTATTTATTGATCTTGGCAATAGCAAAAGACGAAGATGGTATTGGCGAAATTTGAACTAAGAATGCAAAGTCTCGGAAGAAATATCGCAAGCTATTATAGCCTAAGCTCTAACCAGTTTACCACTTTCACCATGAAAGTGAAATTGCAAAGATGCTGTTAAAACGTAAGAACGAATTCTTATAGTCATGGTTATTCATTTATCAAATTTATATAGCAAAGCTGCGATATTCCAAGCTAGACGTATTCTTAAAAAGAAAATATAAAAGTAGAAAGCGAAAAAAAAAAAAAAAACCCAGAAATGTGAAAGAAAGAGTGTAGAGCACACATACGACAAGTATTAACTTATTAATCTAATTTCTTAAGTGTAAACGTGTGGTGGAATACGCGATGATGTAAAACAAGAGGTAATTTTTCCCGCGAACCTTTAACCTACGCATCAAGTAGTGCAAAGGTTAGCGATTGCATTGACGTGTGAAAGACTACATAACGCAATGAGGCTTACAAAAGGTTGGAAGACGTCAGATAAATTATTTGGCATTATATATATATATATATATATATATATATATATATATATATACACGCGTGTTTGTGTGTGTGTGTGTTTGTTCGTGTGAAGAAGGGTGCATGTGTGTGTAGGGGTGGGTGAACGTGTGTGCCTATGTCTGTATGTATGCGCGTGTGTTACTGAAGGTGGCTGGTTGTAATATGGGGGTAGATAATGTATTACTAAAGTCAAATTGCTAGGATATCTACATA
Source organism: Octopus bimaculoides (assembly GCF_046866305.1). Classification (NCBI taxonomy): domain Eukaryota; kingdom Metazoa; phylum Mollusca; class Cephalopoda; order Octopoda; family Octopodidae; genus Octopus; species Octopus bimaculoides. The sequence goes on along the minus strand of NC_142939.1, from coordinate 61,386,721 downwards.
CATGCAGATATTTATCTGTTTTTGTCTGTATTTGTATATATAAACACACACACTCATATATATATATATATATATATATATATATATATATATATATATATATATATATATAAAACGTAAATTACACTTACACTTATCAAGTATTACCTCTAAAACTTACAGTATATATATATATATATGTATATATATATATATATATATATATATATATATATATATATATATATATATGAATATATACGTATGGTTGTGCGTATGTATGTATGTATGTATGTATGTATCTATCTATCTATCTATCTATCTATCTATATATATATATATATATATATATATATATATATATATATGAATATATACGTATGGTTGTGCGTATGTATGTATGTATGTATGTATCTATCTATCTATCTATCTATCTATATATATATATATATATATATACATACATATGTGTGTATGTGTGTGCGTATGTACATATATGCGTGCGCATATTTGTATTTATAAATATAATCGTTATTGTGTATGTCTGTATACTTTTATATGTGTGGGTGTGCTTATGTGTATAGGAAGATAGCTGGATATACATATATTTTCACGTTCGGGTGCGTGTGTGTACGCATGACTACATATTTTCATATTCCTCTCAATATGTGTTAGTCAAAACATATTACAAATTAAACAACAAAAAACAAAATGTCTCCCAATAAAAATGAAAAGAAAATTAGAAGAGTCCAAGCCGTTTTATGGAAATATAAAATACTTAAGAGATTAAAGAACACATCTAAAATATACAGATGAGAAAAGACAAGTATACATAGCAACAAGAGGCCAAGGAGGTAGGCAGTTTTTACGTGAGATTAATGGCTGTATTAGTGAAGTTATGGCGACAATCCTGGAAAATCTTTAAATCTATTTCCTATTAAAAAGTTACCCATGATGCTCCTTGCCTGCACAGGTGGCCTTATCTCTTTTATCGCGGTTTTCTCTCACCTTTGTTTCTGTTCTTCGTTGTGTTGTTGTTGTTATTGTTCTTGTACGTTAATGGTAATGAACAGGGTGGGCAGGTTAAGGAGGTTGGGAAGCTGAAGATGTGTGGATGGAACGGAATTGGAAGGGAGGAGATGTGTTGGGGGAAGTTAAAAAGGAAAGCAAAATGGAGGAATGGAGGAGGCGCAGAATGAAGTAAAACGAAGAAGGAAGAAGGGAATAGAAGGCAAAGGAGAAGTAGAAAGAGTTCATCATCATCATCATCATGAGTAGTAGCAGGAGGAGAAGAAGGAGGTGGAGGAAGAAGGATGTATCCATATATCTCTGAACGCTTGAGTGTGTGTTTATATTCATATATAGTTGTATTTTTAGTAATATTTATATAATATTTGCGCTCCATTTTGTATGAGTCCGTATCTATATATGTATTGAATGTGTGTAAATAAATGTGTGAGTGTGTTTGCGTGTGTGTTTGTGTGTGTATCCGTGTGTGTTTGTGTGTGTATGTGCAGATACGTAATACTTATGTGTTTATGCATGGATTTTTATGAATCAATATATGTAGGAAGAGGAAAAATAATAAAGTATAGGAAGAACCAGAGGAAAGGTAAAAATAAAAAAAGAAAAAGCACTATAGCAACAAGAATAAGTTGCATAATGGTGAAATAGAGAATATATGTCGCGGTTGATGATGACGATGATGATGATGATGATGATGATGATGATGATGACGATGATGATGTTGATGATGATGATGATGATGATGATGATGATGATGACGGAAAAGTAAGACAAGGATAACAAAGGTTACAGAACGAGTTATAGGTTAGACTTTCAGGTAGCCAGAATATTGCAATGGCACGTTAAACTATCGTGAATACTAAAGAAAGTATTAATCTCAGATAATAGAGAGAGATTTTTTCTTGTGCCTTGTAGCTTCGTGGAAGTAAGTCTTTTCTTTTATCTTTGTGGCGTCATCGATGAGAGTGTATGGGGGAATGGGAATGGTGCCTGGAGATCTCAAGGTTCTAGTTAAACCTTTGAAAAGCAAGACCTTCAGTATATTGATGTGCTTTGCTTTTGAAATCAGATTGGAAAGTTGTGAATGTAATTTTGTTTCAATGGCCCGCCACGCGGGGAGTGGAGGAGGGGTGGGTTGGCAGAATATCGGTAACAGGAGAATGACGATGAGTAGTAAAGGTTGAAAGGAACTGTTCCACATCAGATCACCTGCATGAATGGCGAAACAAACTCCGTAAACACACACCCTAAGCATCCAAGTACATGCATTCAAACATACATACATACATACATACATACATACAAGCAAAAATACCCTGTTGTTGATGTAGAAATTCCAATGGAGGGAACTTGGATCTAGGTTAGAAACCGGTTCTTTCTCTATTGGCAAGAAATCTTGAAATAAACTGAATAATGACATATATACATACATACGTACATAATACATCCATCCATGCATACATTCAAGTATATATGTATATATATATATATATATATATATTTGACCGTTGACTGAACACTATTCAATTTTTTTCTCCGTGTTTTTCTCCTTGTCTCCGTATTCTTTCTGTTGAAGAGCGTAGCTCGAAACGTCAAAGACTTTCCGTATTCCCGAGCGTCATACTAATATATACTTTTGTTATTTACACCACCTGTCCTCGTCTGTTGTTATTTTTTGTATATTCTCCCATATATATATATATGTGTGTGTGTGTGTGTGTGTGTGTGTTTGTATATAAATGTATGTTTATTTTTTCAATGTGTACATAACAAGCAAAAAATAAATAAATAGTTACCAGGGTAGCAAAAATTCCCATAAATGCCAAAGATATTACAGCCTACTTATAAAAATAGAAATTCCAATGTTAAGTGAATTGTTTTTGTATAACATAGATAAATCAAGAAATGAAGTCAAGCGCGAGTGTTATTCAAATCATTTATACTTCCAACATATGTTTCGAAAAAAGTATTGAGATTATTCGGGAGGGAATAAAAATGATGTAAAACAATGCAATCATCTTGTCAAAGAAAAAATGGAACAAAACACGTCAATAAGCGATCTTTACCGAATATGAACTCCAGAAGCGTCTCGGGAGCAGGAAGTGAGCTATGGACCGGAATAAGGGAGCACGGTCCGGCTATATTTTGTATATGACATCAATTCGATTCCCTCGAATTTCAGTAGCGTCTTCCCGGCCGTTTGAATCGTATGAGGTCTAGCAGCGGAAGCGCTCGATTTCTGTTAATCAGTGGCAAGTATTTTGTGGCACGAAGGCATACATCCGCTCCAACTGTTCGGCGTAAAGGAATAGCGCGAGTGGTTCGACCGCCTGGATTGAGTTCTTACTGTATTACCCCCTCATAATTCCACCCGATGCTGAGCATCACATTGGGTACGAAACACCCATGTTTGGCGACAGATTCCGGAAGCTGCCACTTGCACAATCACTGCTTATGCACGTTGAAATTGCAGAAAAATATGTTCCTCGGATTATTACTTGTTCCGGTCTATGGTTCACTTTATGAAATGTGGCTCGAGGCGGTTTCTCATGGTGACCTCTAGTTTAAATGGTAGGCTGCTTCTGTTGTAGTTGACGAATGAAGCAAATAAGTTACCAAAATATTGCAAAACTTTTGGCGTTTTTATCAAGTCAGTATCATTTTTAGTTTTGAATTTCACCTGTAAGTACACAGGCTGTTCAGGCAAGGTGTGACTAGAAAATTGATGAGGTTTGCACATTTACATATAGAGTTTTCTAGCCATATGGAGTGATGGTGGGGAGAAAGTATCATAAAGGACAGGAAATAGGAGGAAAACAAGCGGGAAGGAAGGAAGAGGTAGGGAGAAGTTGAGATGGAAAGAGAGTAATAGAAAAAAAATCAAAAGAAAAATAAAACCGAGAAAACGGAAGAAATCAGGAAAAGGAAGAGGGGAAAAAGAAAGAGGGAAACAAGGGAAAGGAGTATGAAAGAAAGAAAAGGATACAAAGGAAAAAGAAAAGGAAAAGGTAGAAAGCAAAAGAAAAAGGGTAGAGAGAGAAGTGAAAAGGGAAAGAAAGTAATTGAGAAAGAGGAAAAAGGTGTTTGAGGCGTAGAGTTTGGAAAAGCAGATAATGAACTCTTAGCTGGAATGAATGACAAATAGAAATAGCATGAGTTAAAACGACAGGGATGCTGAATTAAAGGGATGGACAAAATGGCAAAAGGGTAAACAAAATATAAAAACAATATAAATCATTTTAGGGGTGAATGAAGATGCAGAGTGGGGTGAATAATGTATTGGAGGTTACTGAAAAACATGGTAATTAAAACGGATAGAAAACCCAACTGAGATACTGGTTTAGAAGAATGATCACAAGTTCAAATGGAATAAAGTAGAATAAAATGTATAAAATAAGAATAATGGGGAAAAGGGAAAAGAAATTAAGAATATCGGTGGAGATAAAAATGACATTGTAAGGAAAATGTTGAAAAAAAATAATAGGAAAAATGATTCGCAAAACTGGTTAGAAAAATGTAGCTGTAAAAGATTATGGGAAAATAACGGGGTACATGGAAATGTAAGGATGTTGAAAGGGAAAATAAAAGTCGTTTAAATTATGAAATACATCGAGAAAAAGGACAGGCAAAAGCAGTAAAAGGACAGGCAAAAAGGACAGGCAAAAGCAGTAAAAACAGGAACTGAAGACTAAAATACTAAAAACTTAAATATGAACGGAAATTTAGGTGAAATAGAAGTCCAGTAAATAATTTAAGCCTAGGTAAAGAAATTGAGAAAATAAATAGAAGATTACTAGAATATATATATATATATATATATATATATATATATATATAAATGTACTAACCACACCATCAATTATCCAGTCATAACTTGCCTGAAGATCCTATGTACCTTATGGTGAAACACAGAGTAGCAAGACATTGCTGATTCGACAAAAATAAAATATCATTAATCACTGTCATAGTATTGAGCACTCTTTTTTCCGACAGTTAATACCAAACTATTTATTAGCACCTGTTTTGTCCCCACATTTAGCGGCACTCCATGCGGTGGGTGATATCCGGAACGACTTCACACTCTCTATTTCTTGCTGTCTGTTTCTCTCTCTGTGTCTCTCTCGCTCTCTCTATTTCTTGCTGCATCCCTCTTTCTCTCTCTCTTTTCCTCGCGCTCTCTCTCTCACTCTCTCTCTCTCGTGTTATGTAGCTCTTTTTCTCTCTTTTTCTCTCTCATCTTTCTGTCTTTCTTTCTTCTCTTATCATCTTACCTTTCTGTTGCTTTTCCTCCCTACCCTTCGCTTTTGCTCTACGCACCGCATCTTTAAGCATCATGCTTCAAAGACTATTTCCAGAATCAAAATAATGTTAATTTGATGCATTGACAAACATAGCACAGACTTGTCTTGCGCAGCTTTTTTGATTGAACCCCTTTAGGTATCGGTATCAGTGAATTCAGAACTGATGTGGAATTTCTGTCGAGTATTCTGAAAGTATGTGGAATTTCTGTCAAGTATTCTGAAAGTATGTTGATTTTCTGTCAAGGCTGCGCACAACAATTTGAACAAATCTACACTTGACATAGATTTCCATGGTTTTTCGCTACTATGACAAGAACAACTCGAATGTGTTTAAAGGATTTCATGTCAGCCAACTTCCTTGGCCAAAAGACTCTTCTGATTCTGTTTTTCTCCAGGCAGCCGATTGTCCTGATCACTGCAGAAACTTGGGAGTCCTTTCCGAAGGATAGAGATGCACTTTTCTGAGTCTATGTTGCCAATATATTCCACGAGGTCTGAATGACCAGCGCTCGAGATAGCTCCATACATCAACACTGGACCCCCCCCCCCCCCCCCCCTTAGCTTAAATAGATTAAGACCCACACACATCCACTGTCAGAAAATTGGGCAAATCTTGAATCGCCCAAGAATATGGTGGTTTCCTTGAAGCCATCTCATTTGCCCACTAAATTCTTCTTTGGATACATAGAGGTTTCCTTCCATCTGCCCTGCCATAGTAGCCAAGTTGAAAGAGATGCTTCGTTGATTCGTTTAAATAGTGTAATGTAGAATGCCTCACGATTTTGAGAAGAAACTGAGCCAATAATCTCTCTAATATCGCTATTATGTTATAAACAGCAGCAACTCGTACAAGCAAAAATAACGTATGAACAACAATAAAAACAAACTTTGAAATGTCGCACTTTTAACTTATGAATACAGACATATATTATATATATGTACGTATATATATATATATATATGTATATATATATATATATATATATATATATATATATATATATATATATATATATATATATATATATATATATATATATATATATATATATATATATATATACATATATATATATATATATACATACATACGTACGTAACAACATATATGTATATTTATATTTATATACATATATATATATATATACATATATATATATATATATATATATATATATATATATATATATATATATATATATATATATATATATATATATATATATATATATATATATATATATATATATATATATATATATATATATATATATATATATATATATATATATACATATATATATATACATATATATATATATATATATATATATATATATATATATATATATATACATATTGTATGTATTATGGTACTGATATACAATAGTATTTAATGAGATTTCTCTTTTATTTGGTCATTTTTTTCTCTCAAAATGTGTATGCCATTATGTTCTCAAAACTTTCAGCAAAACAATAACACGAAGTAACAACATATTGTAAAGAATTTGATTAGGAAACACATGAAAATATCCAAGTTATTTTGAAAACATTTCAAAGATACTATAAAGAAGAATGACCTTTCCTAAACATTCTTCAAAACAGTGAGAATATTCGCAATTATCAGTAGGTTTTTTTAATTAGAAAAATTCACGAGAACAAACAAATTACGCCAAATTTAATGCCTTGTAACCGTATGAAAGTCTTCTATCAGATTTTTGTTTTTATCTAACCTGCATAAAGTTTGCCAAATATACACATCCGATTCCATTTAATTTTGTCCTTAATGTTAACATTACATTACACTAATTGTTGAAAACTTTTGTAAAGTACAACTTCAGAAGTGTTAAATGATAACAAGGACATAAGCCAGCTGGAGGAGATGTCCTCCTGGGGCTAAAAGCAACAGTAACATCCACCCCTAGGGGTCAGCCACACTTAAGTGGCAATATACTACACTTTATCGTGCAGTTACTGTTAATACTTCATTTAGAGAATTAACATTGCTTGTTTTCACCTTTTCGATATCAGTGAAGAATTTCACTGGAAAAGTATACATAAGATTGCCAAGAATTTATCTCTCTCATCAAAGATCAGTGGCTATCGGACGCTGACGAAGGGAAATAACCCTGAAACCCGGGACCGTTCGTGCTACAGATCATGATGGGAGGGATAACTTCCCTTGACAAACAGGACACAGTAGTGTGTCGATAAGCCAGCTGGAGGAGATGTCCTCCTGGGGCTAAAAGCAACAGTAACATCCACCCCTAGGGATCAGCCACACTTAAGTGGCAATATACTACACTTTATATATATATATATATATATATATATATATATATATATATATATATATATAGCTTTTACTGTCATATTTATACATGCATAAATACATAAGCAACGTACATATATATGTGTATATATATACACACAGACATACATGTGTGTGGGGGGTGAGTGCGTGCGTGCGAGTGTTAATGCGAAACTATGTCAAATATAGTATAGCACTTTAACGAGATGTAAGGTATACGCCTGGATCATATTTTCTGACAAGTATGCAAAGTGAGACGAGACTCAGTTACTCTACCTAAATTAGGGTTTCCGCTCAACCTAGACGCAATAGTAATTAGGCAAACACTTGAAATGAGAAGAGGATGGACAAAAACTGTAAAAGAGAGAGAGAGAGAGAAGAAATATTGGAGAGAGAGAAAGAGAGGGAGAATGAGAAAATAACTATAAATACGTGCATAGATCTGTGAGTGTTGTACGTGACTGTCTGTACGTACAAACAATTATATATATATATATAAATATATATATATATATATATATATATATATATATATATATATATATATATATATATATATATATATATATATATATATATATATATATATACATATATACAGTAATACCTCGAGTATCGCGGCTGTTACGTTCAAGATCCCTTAGCGATGTGGAAACTGTATTCAGTTCTACATTTAAGAGATGTTGGATTGTGTATATTATTTACATTTGACAGATATCTGTCCTCATCTTGTTTGTTGTTAACACGACGTTTCTGCTAGCTCGACGCCTTTCTAACCGTAATATTACACTATAGTGAGACAGCGTGCTGGCAGGACTGTCAGCTCTGCCAAGCAAAATGTCTTGTTGTATTTTTCTCCATCTCTACGTTTTGAATTCAAACTCTACCGACGTCCACTGTACCTTTCATCCTTTCGGAGTCGATAAAATCAGAACCACTTGAACACTGGGGTCGATGCAATCGATATACTCCTCCCCCTAAACTCCTGGCCTTGTACTAAAATTTGGATCTTTTATTACAATACAGTTTTGAAGTAGATATACTTTATATACATTACTGTTTCTTTGAATGGTATTCATAAAAGCCACAAATTATCACTCACGTTCCCAAGTGGCTTGGATGCTTGAATATCGGCTTTTTCATAAACGTCTTCCCTGAAGTAATTTGACACATGGAATATTTGAACTCAACATGAAGAGAAGTATCTATATATTCACTTCTAAAGCACAAGGACATATAACAGATGAAAATAACTGATATAACTTCGCTTTCTTTGTGGATTTCAGTGAAAACAGGCCAATATTTCATTTCTTCATGAAATATTGAAATATTGAATATGCATGAATATACATCTAGTATGAATATATAGTATGAATATATAACCAGTTTGTGTTGCTTTGTCAGACTAGAAAATACGTATAGTGATTTAATGAGAGTCTCACAAACATATATTTACATGCTAGTGCATTATTTCTGTATGTACATTTGCTGATAGTTATCGAACTGTGAAATTATTTGCATCTGTTTGAAGTCAGAGAAATATGAACATATATTTTCCTAAACATCAATCGACTTTCTTGAGTGAGTTTTAGCTACAGTTTATAAGCGGATACCGTTTGTTTAGGTGGATAAGAGATAAATGATCATCAGAACATGGATAGATTAATCTACTGTCCGCAATATTTCTGAAAGGTGGATGAAGAGAAGCGAAGATAATTATTGGTATTGACGAATTACGCAAGAAATATTTTCTGCTGGATTTGAAATCAAGCGCTTTCAGACCACTGTCCAATAATACATCCACTCAGCCGATTCAATTTAATGTTTATAAGCTTATAAGTTTAGACCACTATGGATAAAACAAGCCTTTCAAAGATAATAGCAGTCCATATTAAATATTCTCTTCTGTTGCAATGCCAACAGGCATCTGCATTGAGAGATCTTCATACAAATGTCTGAAGATTCATGGTTTTTCTTCAGAAAAATGAAGTAGCGGTTTCTTGTTGGTTTTACCGGTTTACTCTGATTGTCAGCTTCTCTCCTGACCTGACTTGACCTGAGCTGTCCTGACCTTAGAAGTACAGAGACTGTTAAAATTTATAAGCAGTGGGCTGGATCACATGATATTAGAGCATGTCTGCATACCAGTACGCCTGTATGATGCTTGTCTAATAGTCAGCACTCTTCTGAGCTATTCCTGTAACTCTTTCTGACAGGATCATCTACTGCTACCTGAACCACAAATGGGGCCCTTGACAGGTACTACTGCTCCGAGCCAGAGCGACCTGAACTCTGTGCTAATTAAGAAGCAACTCCAGTGCCTCATAACCCCTATATTCCCCAGCTGGAGCCTCGCCAATGGCTGCAGTTCAATATCTTGGCTAGGCTCAAGTATGTCAATGATATATTTCATATTATTGGATGCCTTCATAAAAAAAGCATTTATTCTCTTCCATTCTAATTATTCTTCATCTATAAACAAATTTCAATATAAGTGAGGAATGTGGAGGTACGTAGCCTAGTTCTTAGGATATTCAACCTTCGATCGTAATATCACGCGTTCAATTCCTAGACAGGAAAGTGAGTTACATCCTTCGGAAAATCACTCCGGTGTAATGCTCTCTCTTTCCAGCTGTAACATTCCGTATGTTCCTACGGATGGTCAGGTGGGAGGGACGGAGTGGGATTCTACTTATGCACGCGACTACACAGGGACTTAAAAAAAAACAATTAGCGAAAGCATGATACATATTGACCCAAATCATACTACCTTGCGAATGGTGGCTGTCGATACTGTACTGAATTCGACGTGATATAATTTCTCTTTTCTAGTGCCACACCAGTCTTCACTGAGTGAACATAGACGAAACCCGTTCCAGTTATGACCATCCCCACACTCCCTCAGATGATGCATATGCATGATTCTCTAATCGAATATACCTTTCCATTTTCAAAATGCCAGTGTTGAGGAATATTTGGCAGCTATTTCTAGTAGGTAGACTGACCGTATAAACTCTATATTCTTTTCTACTCTAGGCACAAGGCCTAAAATTTTGCGGGAGGAGGCCAGTCCATTAGACCGACCCCAGTACGCAACTGGTACTTAATTTATCGACTCCGAAAGGATGAAAGGCAAATTCGACTTCGGCGGAATTTGAACTCAGAACATAAAGACAAACGAAATACCGGTAAGCATTTCGCCAGGCGTGCTAACGTCTATATCATAGCAGCTCTCTCATTGGTATGAACACTAAAACCAGCCCTGTAACGTCATTATCCAGTACACCATTTCAGGATGCCAGAGTATCATGCAAGGGATTTTTCGCAACTGCTTCTAGCAAGGTAAGTGAGCGTATAAAGGCTCCCTGCTTGGTATGAATAGTAAAACACGTCTATTACAGATCCAGTGCATATATTTTTCCATTTTCTAAATATCAAGCATGAAACCGAAACTGTCGCAATCTGTCGATATCTTCCATATAGCATTCCTGCGTTTCTTAAGTGGTTTCTGTGATGTATGTTCTGTGATTGATGCTATTCATTAGCACCCACTTTCAGCAATACAAATTGAAACAGATCTGCATACAAATAGTATGCAGTCTGTTGCTGTCTTCTCTTGCGAACTATTGCTGCAAAACGTACGAGGAAAAACTCACTTGCCAGATTGTGTTTTGATTATCGATGCATTCAGGAAATCCTTAGGACATCA
>NC_142939.1:61365395-61367895 GCF_046866305.1 Octopus bimaculoides | reverse complement strand
TCAGCCTCTCAAGGGAAAAGATCGGACAAGAATGAATTGCTTTCTTTGTAGCTTCAATGGCGGCGTGAGCAATAGACCTAAAACTCAGAGCTGGTAAAATGAAATTGTCACAACCTCGACGCCGCTGTCTCTCTCTCTCTCTCTCTCTCTCTCTCTCTCTCTCTCTCTCTCTCTCTCTCTCTCTCTCTCTCTCTCTCTCTCTCTCTCTCTCTCTTTCTCTCTCTTTGTTTCTCACTTAGTCTCTGTTCCTGTCTTCGCCCCCCCTCTATCTATCTATCATTTATCCATCTATATAGCCATCTCTCGCTCGCTCTTACCTTTCTATAACGCGTATTTATCATATGCCTTTGCCAATCGAGCATGGTTAACCAGGCTTATATATATTTATCAATTGTTTCAGTAAAAAATAATATATTAAACAATACATAAATAATTTCACTTTTGCGAGCAATACGGTGGAAATCACATTTTGAAAATAATTACGATACTGTGAAGTATCCTATAATAGATATACAATAATATTAAGAACTTTGATATCTAACATTATGTAATATGTCAATAATTTTCCTTCGTATTTACCTTATAAGCTTTTTGTAATTTTAGTTATTGTACAGCCTTATATTACGCCTGAACTGTAGTCCTGTCGTACGCAGCGTGTCAGCTGAAAGATTAGACGTAATCTACAAATTTAAATTCGTGATAGCACCGAGTCTCATCGTGGACGAAACCTATATCACAGTACACTCGCTCATTCAGTTTCATTTGCATGGGTTTTAGCTTAATAGTGTGGATATATATATCAGGCATGGCTGTGTGGTAAGAAACTTGCTTCCCAATCACATGGTTCTAGGTTCATTGTCATTGCGTGGCACTTTGGGAAAGTGTTTTCTATTGTAGCCTCGTCGGGCTGACCAAAGCCTTGTGAGAAGATTTGATAGGCGGAGACTGAAAGAAGCCCGTCATGTATATGTATATATTTATATATCTGTGGATGTGTGTCTTTGTATCTTTGTTTGTCCCTCACTAACGCTTGACAACCGGTGTTGGTGTGTGTATATCCCTGTATCTTACCGTTTCGGCAAAAGAAAACGATAGAATAAGGACTAGGCTTTAAAAGTACTGGGAACTATACATTCGACTAAAAATTCTTCAAGACAGTGCCACAGCATGGCCACAGTCTAAATACTGAAACGAGTGAAACATAAAATATATAAGACGGTATATTCTCACGTTTGCCCACTTTGTGTATGTACTTCTGTATATTCTGATGATGGTTTTGTTGTGCATGTCGTACATGTTATTTCGAAGAACACAATGTACTACTGTTCTTTCTAGCTAAGCTAATGACTCCTCCTTTAAAAATGATCTGATTAATGGAGACAAACTAAGGTGGATCTTTGATTTATTCTTGTGCATAAATCTACGTCTCGGCATTCGGAGACTTTACTTTTTTTTTCTGCTGTACAAATGGGCACAGCTGTTAGACAAATATACCCGGTTACAAACATTTGTGTATGTAGTCGGGTGGTCTGTCTAACAGGGAGAGTTCACTCACTGAACCAACGATAGATCGTCTACATACTCGTTCGACCCGATAGAAATAACAACCTCGCTTAACTTAAATCACACCTCATCATCTAAAATATGTTAAAAGTCACATTAGACTGTAAACCTCGATATTCAAAAAGTTGTGATGGACACTGCCAGAATTCTCATGATGAAATATCTACTTATTCAGATCTGGCATGAGACTAAGCAACAAAACTAATCAATACAGAAGCACATTAGAAGACATCGATGGAAAAATCAATCACCCTGCTTGATAGTCATTTATTCAGTAACTCTCTGAGACCATTAATCTAGCGATGTGTTAATTCCGTCTTTATCTTCTTTGCCAATAATACAAAGTTTTCTCCTGCCAATAACTAATCATCTATATAGCTGGTCTACCTTCAAGAAATAGCAGTCAAATAACTCTCCAGTCACATATGATGGGTTCTTTTTAGAAACAATTAAAATGCATTGAATAATATAGTCTATATACACTATGTTTGAAATAGAAAAGTAATAGTTACAGCTGAGATATCCTTGTTCAAAGATCTATCTGACCTGGGCTAAACTTGGGTTAAGCCACAACCGAAATAATTAAAGGTTTAGCCACAATCGAAATCCGTGGCAAAAAACCGGATTAGACAATTTGTCATTAAACAATTACATATTTAAAGAGTGTACATATTTTACATAACACACATCAAAACTTCTGTGCACATATGGCTTGCATTCGTTACTCAGATCATTTATTATTAAGTTGGTTGATGAATCGAATAATAAATATTTTAATCTCGATTACCGTACATTTCTTTTGGATGTGTAGGACATGAAAATCTCGTTGACATTACAAATATGAGCAGCTTCATTCAAAAGGTTATGCGAATTTCGGCCCCATAAAACATCAAACCTTTTAACTTACATTATAAACAATTCATTGGCGTAAGATTGT
>NC_142939.1:61332895-61362895 GCF_046866305.1 Octopus bimaculoides | reverse complement strand
CATGTATATATATATATATATATATATATATATATATATATATATATATATATATATATATATATATATATATATATATATATGTCTGTACATGCGTATATATAAGTATGTGTGTGTATATATATATATATATAATATAAATAATATATAAACATATGCATATATTCATACATATATGTACATACCTACATCTTTGCCTACATATATAATGCTCATAATGCTCATATATGTATATATATGTGTGTGTGTATGTACCTACTTACATACCTATCTACATACATGCATACATACATAATACATACATACACACATTCATACATGCACACACATTCATACATACATACATACGTACACATATATACATACATACAAAGATACATACATGCATGCATGCATACATACATACATACATACACACACACATACATACAGACATGCATACATACATACGTACGTACGTACGTACGCACGTACGTACGTACATATGCTAGTAAACTCAGGTTAGGGAAGACGAGCGTTATGAGTCGCTGATGGAAGACTGTACAGGTGTTGGATGGTGTGCAGTCCACTTTTCTGTAGAAGTGACATGTAGGGGTTTTATTGGGATCAGAAGGAATCGGTAGCTGCTTTCATTTGATGTTAAACATCGTCAAGCAAACGCCATCTCGAAAGACATCTTGGCAACATTTGACAGAACCAAGCATTAGATATGGCTGAAAAGGAATAATGGAACCTTGCTGGAGATGTGATGACCCTAAAATGGATTTAAGGGTGAATACTAATCAGTCGAAAGAGTAGGTGTGGCCTCACATCAGTGAGGGGACCAGTACGCCGTAAAACCGTCGAAGGGAAGGCTCCTAATTTTCTCCTGATGATCCCTGAAACCTACTGACATCCGGTATGCGGAGTCTTTGACTGATTGCAGTCGCTGTTTCCAAGTCTCTATACAAATAATTATTTCTATGTATAGTAATGTATAAAAGCAAACACTAATTGAATGCTCACTCATTACATTTATGTAGAGCATCATATTATTTTACAATGAAGAGCATGATAGTGACATGGAAAATTCGCCAATCTGTGATTTCGTCAGACTGATTGACACTTACTCAAGTTGCTGCTAACTGGGATCGATCCTGATGCCAGGTAGTTTCGAAGTGATCTCTTTAACCATACAATCATGCCTGCATTCATAATATTAACTAGATAGACAATGACTTGTACTTTTCTTTACTTTTTCTTTATGGCTGCTAAGACAGATAGATGGGTTGGTAATTGGTCATATAGGAGCATGTTTGGTCGGGTGGTTGGCTGGCTAGTTACTAAATTAAATGGGTGGATAGTTGATTAGATGACTCTATTAACGTCTAATCAATATACTATAACCCGATTTATTACTCCTGCTATTCCACCGACAGGACTTCAAGCTCCACTCTTCTATTCTACCGACAGAATTATGTCCTGTTTAAGCTGTCTTTTACGACTGCCATCATTATTATATTAAATAAAGCTTTTATAATTTTTAAATCGATTTCAAAAATATTCGAATTGCAAATTTTTAAAATGTGCTTATGTTTGAAATACATTTTAATTAAAAATTCAAAAAAAAAACTTTAATGAATTGCGATTTCATATTAATAATTAACTTTCCTTTTATTTCAGATAATCAGTGATAATACGGAAAAACTTCAATAACCATTTCAAGACAGAGTAACCGTACATTGATAATGTCATTATTTTGTTACTTTATCTACTTTAAATTAATTTTCAAGTTAATAGTTTTAACTCTTGAAGTATATTAATTAATTTTGAATATGTCATTTTACTAAAAAAATTGTGAAATATTCACATTTAATTTTTTTTTGTTTTTATTAAACGGTACAATATACATATTTGATTAGTCTTGATTTCTGTCTAACGATATACTTTCGATTATTCGGTTATTGGCGATTACCCGATGTGAAAGGTTAAATCAAAATTAAATACCTACACACAATGAGTACGAGAGCTTTTAGTAAAATTGTTTTGGCGCCGCTTATTTGACGTCGCTGAGTCACTCACTCTCTCTCTCTCTCTCTCTCTCTCTCTCTCTCTTTCTCCCTAGGAGTGCATTTATCTGTGTGTGAAAGAGACATGTAGTTATATATGTATGTGTAATGTATCTAGCTCTTTGCTCTACTTTTTCCCTCTCTCTTTCTCTCTCCTTCTCTCCTCTCTTTCTTTCTACCTCTCGTTGTCTCTCTTTCCTTCTCCATCTCACTCACTCTCTCCCTTCTCTCTCTTCCTCTCTCTTTCTCTGTTTACATGTGTGAGTATATCTCTGTGGATGAGAAGGAATGTGTTTAGGTCAATCGTTTTGACAAATTATAACCTCTGTCTCTGTCTCTCTCTCTTTCTTTGTCGCTCTCCTTCCCTCTCTCTCTCTCTCTCACTCCCTTTATCTCTCTCGCTGTAAGAGAGTGGTGCTGGTGGTGTAGATATAGTAGTTGTGTTAATTTTGTTGCTGCTGTTGCATCTTTAACCATTGGTCGACTTAGACCGTTTGAACTTGGTAGAAAAAAAACATTCGACACATGACCATGCGTTTGAATTCGCATTCGGTGATTGAACTTGTATTTAGTGAAATACTATTTTATGACATTTGCGCGAACTTACAAACTTTCTATGGGGTAGAACCTAAAAATGGATGCAATTGTATTGACTCCCACCCCACAGAACAATAGAAATAGACGTTTTACAACGGTAACCTTATTAAACACAGGACATAATGAGGACACCACAAGATATCACAAAGCCTTTCTTAGACATTCAAGCACTTCTTCATCATCATTGTTTGATAAAGTAAGAGATTCAAATGTTGGTAGAAGGCCAACAACTGGAAAGGAGGTAGTCGATTACATCGACCCCAGTTCTTAACCCATACTTAATCTTATTGACCCTGAAAGAATGAAGGACAAAGTATCGATCTCGGACAAAGTATCGATTTCGGACAAAGTATCGACCTCGGACAAAGTATCGATCTCGGACAAAGTATCGATCTCGGACAAAGTATCGATCTCGGACAAAGTATGAACTCAGAACGTAAGGAACCAGAAGAGATGCAACGAAGCAATTTATTCGGCTGTTTAACGAATTTGTCAGCTCGCGGCTAATATCAGTGAAATAATCCTTTCTACTATAGATACAAGGCAGGACATTTTGGAGAAGGACCTAATTTAAAGATTTTGCCATCTGGCTGCTTTTGCTTGTTAGTATATGTGAGAATCCTTATCCGATTCCGTCAAGGGGATATTCGATAACGTTGTCCTATAGACGTTAAATCTCAACATAATACAGGATGGTTAGTCATAGTTGAAATGTCTTCGACGATAGGTTTGAAGTAATGACGACAACATCCATGATAGGCTACGTGTTCAAGTGTTTTCTACTTTGGGTTGTCCGGAAAGTTCGTGCCGATTTTTAAAGGAAAGAAAAAGGTCAATAAATACTTGCCATTACATTTTTAATCAATCAAATATGCACATTTTGCTGCACAATGCGTCTCCATCTTTCTTTCCTTTAACTTGAAAATACCCTCTTCCCAGAATTAAGGTGGTTTCATGGCAAAGAATTCATCAAGGTATCTTTTTACGTCATCCAAGGAATTGAAATTTTTACCATTAAGACTATTCTGCAGAGACCTAAATAAGTAGAAATCCGAAAGAGCAATATCTGGTGAATATGGAGTGTGGGGTAACACATCCCAGCTGAGCTGCAGCAATTTTTGTCTGGTTCCCAAAGAAATGTGCAGTCTTGCATTATCATGGAAAGCAACACTCTTCCTGTTGGCCAATTCTGGACGTTTCTCTTGAAATGCTGCTTTCAATTCGTCCAATTGTGTGCAGTATTTCACAGAATTAATTGTCTGGTTACTTAGGAGAAGCTCATAGTAGAGAATTCCTTTATAATCCCATCAGACACAAAGCATGACTTTTTGTAGGGTGAAGACTCGTTTTGGAGTGGCTAAGGGTAGCTCATGTCGCTTACTCCAGGATCACTTTATCTGAACCTTACATTTTGGTAGATAATCCATTTCGGTATCGTATCACAGATGGAAATACGAACCAAAAAGTTCTTCTCACTCAACTCATGTGGTACCCAAACATCGTAGTGATTTGTGTACTCAAGCATTACCAGGTTCTCATGTACGACGGATTTTGATGGGTTGAGGCTTTCTGCCAATTCTCGAGTTGTGCAATGTGGGTTATTCTCGATTAATGACTTGATTGGTAATCATCTGTAGTGGATGGTCTGCCTGATCGCTCTTTATCAATAAGGCTACAATCACCAACTCGGAACCTTGTGAACCACTTCCGTACAGTTCTTTCAGATAAAGAAGCATCACCGTAAACTGCGCATATTTCTTTGGTTGTTTGTGAGGCATTTTTCCTTTTACGGAAAAGCATCAAGTGCCGAAAATGAACTTTCTTATCTTCCATTTTAAAGGGTTACAGAATTAGCACAGGTTATAGGAACATAAACCTTCTTCCACGAAAAGATAACTTAAACTGTGCTCTAAATGGAGGTGTAGTCAAATCCTATTTAATGGACACAACCATGTTCTAAAATAAGTCGAAAGGTAAGCTACTATAAATCGGCACGAACTTTCCGGACAACCCAATACATTCCCGGCCCACAGTGAACTTTCTAAACGGAAAGCGTGTGGAGGCGACCTGTCGTATGTATGTTTGTGTATGTGCGTGTGTATCTATGCGCGTGTATCTGCGTGTGAACAAATACAAACGCAAAAATACACACTGACATATATACACACAGACACACGCGCACAGATACACACACACAGGCACACATATACCACTGCTGCTTTTAAAAAACATACACTAGAGAATGTAATCCAACAAAACCCAAAGCAATTCGTTGGAATTGTTTTGATGATAAAGTTGTTTAGATTAGGGTTGCCCTGGATCCCAGCATCAACAACAAAAAACGACATATATGACGACTGTACATTTATAAAAAGGTACAATAGGACAGTTCTTGGACGATGTTTTGGCGGTGTACGAAAGATTCAACCCTCAAATTATCTAATGTTCTACAACATAACCCAAGAATTCACTGTTTAACACATATATAAGTTATATAAGACTACATGTAATAAAATTTATCACCGTTTTTGATACTCAACCGCTTAAGAGCGCTTCTGCTTCTGAGATATAAATTGTAACTATTCATTGAAACTTAATGTTTAATTCATTAATGGTATGTTCTACTTAATTCCTCATTACATTATTCTAAATTCTTCATTATTTAAAAAATTTATTGAAACAATAGCAACGAATTCCAACAGAAATATGGTAACAAGTGTAACGAATTCATGTCGATTAGTCGGTGAAACAATAAGTTTTGACAATGCCGTGTTGATTGCAGTGAATTAATAATCGGCTGGAGTCTTTAAATAATCGTATTCTAAATATAATTCCGACGACAGATAGGAGATCGCACAATTTCCTGATTGCTGGATTCCTGTCAGCGGCGTTTGCATTAATCTTAAGTGATGTGATCAGTCTATAAACTAATGCCTCATTATATAGTAATTCCAGCATAAAATGGAAATAATAACACCAGGAAGAATAGATTTTTCCAAGTAATTTGTATGTACTAATTTAATATAATTAATGATATTTGTCTCTGCTAATGGGTGAAAGTGTGAGTTCTGAAGTTTTGAAGAAAGATTTTGCTCAAAACGTCGAACGTCAGCTCACTTCAATCCAATAGAATAACTTTTATGAATGACGTCATCAACTTTCGTTGAGGTGTCTTTTATCTTTTACTTGCTTAGATCATTGGACTCAGCCAATGCTGGGGCACCGCGTTCGAGGGTTTAGTCAAATAGATCGATCCGAATACTTATTTTTCAAGTCTGGTACACTTAATTTATTACTTCCTTTTGCTGATCCACAATGTTTAGGGAAAACAAACAAAACACACACACACACACACACAAACACACACACACACACACACACACACACACACACATGCGCACGTGCACATATATATCTTGCCGCCAACACGCTATCTTAAAGGAGACTTTTCGCAAGGGACTTTTTATGGAGATAGAATTTAGTTTATATTTTTTGTAAGAGTGTAAGGCGGGCAAAAAGTGAAATACACGAAGTTAGATAGTTACCAATTTTTCCACCTGGAAAATAGAGGCTGGCTTTACGGCAATGCTTATATGCATTCACTACTGGTTGCATATCCTTGATTTTATGCACACTCTATCTGCTAACATTACAACTATTACGTAATTCCGAGGACCCAGAGACAGCTGTCGGACCTGAAAAACCATGCCCTCTCCGCTTAGATTTCTATATTTTTTGTAGTATCTAAATTTATGCAGTTAACATATAAATATCTACACGGTTATACACGAGTGTTCATTTTCTGAATATTTTCAGTTTTTGTTTCTCTCTGCATGTATCCCTATACATATTTACATATGGATATGTATGTATATATTGTATATCAGGTCAAGGTGTGTTAATTTGCATCTCTATCTCTCTTTCTTTCTCTTTCTCTATAGACACCTTGGGTAAGTGTCCTCTACTATAGCCTCAGGTCGACCAAAGCCTTGTAAGTGGATTTGGTGGACGGAAACCGAAAGAAGCCCGTCGTATATATGTATATATATATATATATATATGTGTGTGTGTGTGTGTGTGTATATGTTTGTGTCTGTGTTTGTCCCCCCCAAGTCGCTTGACAACCGATGGTGGTGTGTTTACGTCCCCGTAACGTGGCGGTTCGGCAAAGAGAGACCGATAGAATAAGTACTAGACTTACAAAGAATAAGTCATGGGATCGATTTGTTCGACTAAAGGCAGTGCTCAAGCATGGCCGAAGTCAAATGACTGAAACAAGTAAAAGAGTAAAAGAGTATATATATATATATATATATATATATATGCATATGTAATGCATGCATTTATTGAAAACTATAGGCAAGCATTATATTCAGTTCCTCTTCCTTTCAATATATTTCTCTGAAAAGCTTGTTCCTCCCTCTCTCTCTCTCTCTCTCTCTCTCTCTCTCTCTTTGTGTGTCTGTGTGTCTTCTACCTTTGTCACCACTTATTTCCTAAGCAATTATGACGTCGTATTCTGACATAGCTTATCTTTTACATAATAATATATCTGACCCTTTTTTCATAGTCAATGGCCGTTGTTCGAGTTGTTCTTATTACTCCTTTTCTTCGTATTTAATTAATATTACGCTGAAATAGCCAGCAGCATACCCGCTTTGTCTTTTTTTCTCCTTCTGAAATAACTAGCTGAATATCTGTTTTCTTTTCTCAGAAATAGCTAACTCAATACCCACTTTCTCATTTCTGAAATCAGTTATATTCATTTTCTCTTCTCGGAAAAAATCTAGATGGATACTAGCATTCACTTCATTGAAAATAGCTATCAGTATACCCGCTTTCACGTGTATGAAATAGCTTGCAGCTTACTGCTTTAACTTTTTTACTCTTACTTTTTAATTGTTATCCGCATACCTGCTCGCTCCCTTCTCAAACCACTGACTGTGAACCGCTCTCTCTTCTCTCAACTGTCTCACTGCATACCCGCCTTCTGTCCCCTGAAATATCAAGCTGCGTTCCCGTGCTCTTCTATCCGCATACCCGTTTTGACACCTCTGAAATAGGCATCTTTATACCCATTCGGTTTATTTCTGAACAATCTAATGCATACCGGATTCACTTATCTGAAACAGCTAGCCAAATGTACCTTGATTTTCGCCCCATCAAAATAGCCACTGAAATTCGCATCTGTATGTAACTCTTTTTCTCTTTCTCTGTCTATCTCTCTCATTCTTCCCCCACCCCGCTCTCTGAGACACTCACCAGCAAATTCCAGTTCTCTCCTATGAAATAGCTAAGTTTTATACCTACTCCTTCTATCCTCTGAAATAACAAACTGCATTACATATTCTATGAAGACACACTCGACTCACCTGCCTCTTCCTTTGACTTTGCCTCAACTCTTTCTCGTCTCCCAGTTTTTACGTGAAATACTTCCCCATCTGTCTCTTTCGACATTTGCAGCTTTGTGGAATTCCCTCTCCGACAGTATGACTTTTCCTATAATCATTGATCTACAGAGGTATATAATGAATATAAACAGCATCAATCTTATCTGTCATGAAATTAATACAATAGTTATGGTATTTCCTATCCTCCTATGACAAACTAATTTTCTGAAATGAATTATTTTCCTTTTACGCATCCTGAGTAATTCCAATTTCTTTATAACTCTAGTAATTGGGAGTCTTTTCTCGGGAGAATGTATGTGAGATAGATATAAAGGTTTAAGTTATAAAACAGGTTATTAATTTAATTTAAATTCGAATTTATTAGTTTTCTATTGAGATTCGAATTGAAATTTCAGATTCCATTTTTCGTTTTCGATTTAACTCAAGTTTTTTTTTCTATCAAGTCTTGAAATCTATTTGATAAAAAATTCAGTTAACTCTTTTTCCTTTCTCAAAGAATGGCTCCAGTGTCTAATCCACGAGTGTCTATTCCTTTTCATATACACAGAAAATATAATTTAATATTCTACATTTAAAACTAGAGTGTTCCATTTGCATAGAAAGGAATAGGAAATATATATCATTAGTTAAGGAGAATGAATTTCTTGTAAAGTGAAGTAATATTGGCATTTGTGTGAAGAACACTACATTGCTCGCAGCGTTCCTTATTATTTATTTAAAAGGAATGGTGAATAGTTAAATCAGTTATGATATAATCTAGATTGGTAATCAATAAGACAAGCGGGAACGAAAGATGTGATGTCATTGAAATCTATTTATCTATTGATAAACTTAAGATTCGTTTTGTAAATCGTCCAGAAACAAAGCGTTATTCTAATTTCATCGATAACAAGCATTCCATTGTTTTGTCGAGAATAATGTTCATGGATTCCCAAGAGATACGAAAGGAATCAGAGACGACTAAAAATTTCCTTTGAGCTTCGAGAGCTGCGCATGTCTGAAGTTGATGCTTGCCGAGATATTGATCGTTCTTGGATTTCTCTGAAGATTTCGTCTGAAATAAACTTGAAATATTGTTATTTACAAGTGGGATGGCTGTTACATGAAAGTGAGCAGAGTATCACTGAAATAGTTGTAGCTTGCTTGTGTACCAGTGGTTATAGTATCAGGATGAATTAAATCAACTATTTCGACTAAGTAGGTGGCAGTATTGTAAGACATATATATTACAGGATTCTAAAAAGAAGTTGCTGTTGTTTCAAGTCCAGTTTAAGATTTATCTGTCCTTCAATCGGTAAAAGAAGCGGTAATGTCGTGTTTAATTAAACAAAAGGTCTCTATAGTACAATAAGATGTTGTGCATTGATTATTGTTAATTGAATTATTCATAAATAGTCCTTTGCTTTCCGATACATATGTCCAACAAAAGAGAAACAACAGTACCAGCAATTTATCTAGTTTTGAGAGCCTCAATTACACTAATAGTAAAAAAAAAAAAGGATGGGTGAATCAGACGGCTACAATGATTACAACAGCAACAACTAATATTAATAGATAATGGCGTGAGGAATATATAATCAGCAAGAGAGATGCCAGAGTATTCTTTGCCATTATAATAATGGTATGACCAACTATCAGGGTGGTTGGTTTAACTTTAATAATATATTTTCTCGATTCTGAAGAGACCCAGTAATAAAAACATGAAACTACAACAAAATACCTTTAAATGGAACTATCTTAAAATTGTCCTTGACGTTTCATTTGAAGGGGCAGGATTTAATACTAAGAATTAATTTTAGGGGGTTTCTTAACAGTACAGTAACTCCAGTTCCTTAGTAAAACATTAGCTTTCCGACATCATAGAATGGAATTATGCACGTGTGTATTATTCCATTATTCCACGCTATGTAGACGCCTCTTTTCCTGCACTGATGAGATTCAATTAGAAATTGAAACATGGTGACCCTTGGGTATTTTGATATTGGTTTTAATGTTTCATACTTCACACTTTATTGAACTGCAGCCATGCAGGGGACACCGCCTTGAAAAAATTTGTCTTCCAAATTGAGTCCAATACTTATTTTCCAGTTAAAACTGGTACTTATTCTAACTGAGCATTTAACCGAATCTCTAATTACAGGAACATAAAAAAACTATCGCCAAAACTGAAACACTGCTACACACACACACACACACACACTCCCATCCGACAGGCTGCTACTCTGTGTCAATCTACCAAATTCTCTCACAGAGTATTGGTCGGGCCTGTGCTATATTAGAAGACACTTCCCCCAGTGGGACTAAACCCGAAATGGCTTGGTTGGAAACCTAGTTTCTTACCACGTCGACACCTTTACATACTATGTAAGCATGCGTTTAAAATTGACGTGAGGGAGAGAAAACATTAAGAAATGCAAGGTATGGTCCGTTTAATATCCGTTCGGTTGGTGTGTGCTTATGTGTCTATATGATTGAAATATGACGGAGAGTGTATGTGCCTGAATGTTAACGTATGTGTTTGTATGCCTTTATGTCCATACGTGTTATGGGTCTGTGTTTGCGTTTCTGTCTGTGTGCGTGGGTGGGGGGTATACCTGATGGACTAAAAATAAATTTTCTTTACAAAATAAAAATATCGGTAACACCAAAAGCGAATTGGAAAACCTTCATACTCTACGGTTATATCATAATTAGTTGTGACGTAATTGCATGAGGATATATACACATATACATACATACATACATACATACATATACATACATACATACATACATATATATATATATATATATATATATATATATATATATATATATATATATATATATATATATATATATATATATATATATATATATATATATATATACATATATGTACATATATATACATATTAAAGCTTGCGTTACTGTGCATGTGTTAGTATTCCTGAATATATATTTTGTTTCCTCCCACCATCGTTCACTTTCTTTTGCCTTCTTTCTTCCTATTTCAAATTGCTTAGTGTTTCTCACAAAAATTATGTATACAAATGCATCTAGCGTATAATATATATTGATATGCGTGTGGGGTGCGCTGTTTGTGTGTGTGTGTGTGTGTGTGTGTCCATGTGTATATAGATAGGTAGGTAGATAGATAGATAGATAGATAGATAGATAGATAGATAGATAGATGACTACCTTGTTTTATGATATGTACGGGAGAATGAACATGTGCCTAGTTATGTATGTTGGTGTGAGAATGAAATTCTCTTATGTATAGTACAAAAAGATAACTGAAGATGTTAAAATATCGGAAATCAATATTATTTCTCAATTGTGGTTTTGGAACCTCTGTTTGTAGCGTGTTTATTAAATTTTTTTCTCTCTCATCTATCATTTCGCCCTCAGCAGTCGTGGTCAAATTGATTACAAAGACAGTTCAGCAGAGATGTTTCTATTATATAATAAAGTCTTACAAGTGTTAAATATCCACTGTCATACTTTCCAGATTTACGTTCAAGTATGTTCCTTACTTTGGTACAAAACCAGGCTGTCTAGAAGAATATGCAGACGATTGGTTGTATGTTGTATGTGTTCCACAAGCTCCACGTTCCTTCAGCTCCATATTCTATGTAGTCTTCCCATCTGCAAGAATCAGCAGTCAAATGTCTCTAGAATCTCACACTGCCATGTTAGAAACGATATACCCAATGTATATTATGACGTTAATATATTGTGCCTTGTGAAAATTTGGGTTGTCAGGGCTGTAACGATCCTTCTCGATGAAGGTCTACTCGGCGGAAAATTACTATAAAATAGCAACGATAAAATTACGAGTACATGCTTCTGCACATACATATCCGGAGCTACTAGATTTGAAGAGTATTTGAACGTACTGGTTATTTGTTTATCTGCGTTGTGTTAAGTGATGTAGTTTCCTGTAATGACACGTCTATGAACGAAATTTCGATCAAGGGCCTTTATAATTTTTCACTTGAAGGTGGAGTAATTAAATTTGACTTCTTTATACGTGGTCTACATTGTTTTACACGCACACATCAACACACACACACACACACACACACACACACACACACACACACACACACACACACAATTTATTTTCTCTTTCTTTTAATTTTCTCTCTCTGCTTTTCTTTGTGTTCCTTCCTGTTGAAGAGCGTAGGCTCGAAGCGTAAAAGACTTTCTCACTTCCTGAGTGTTAAACTAATACATCTGTTTGTGGTTTACACACCTGTCTTCTTCTATTGTTATTTTTTTTTTTTTGTAAATTCGAACTAAATAAATAATATGTGTATAGGTATAAATATATGTGTGTGTGCATTTGTGTATAAATATGTATGTGAGTGTATTTGTGTATAAATATGTGTGTGTGTGTGTGTATTTGCATATAAATATGTGTGTGTGTACGTCTGTGTATGTTAGAAATACATTCAATAATTAATCTCGAAATAAAATCCAGTGCCTCTACAGAACTCGCTATCTTTAAGATAACCCGTTTGCATAGTTATGTATTAAACTTAACTACCATTATTTAAGAAGAAAATCAATTCAATATTCTGACTATAGTCATTCCATTACTCACAGGTTTTATCGTCTTCATAAGAATGCCTTTTGGTAATAAAAAAGCACTTATCATTTTTATCCTTTCCTGTTATTAAAGCTTTATCATCATCATATGGTGCCTAATAAATACTCTTTGTCGATGTTATATTTTATAGCTGCTATGGATATGAATACAGTCATTCGCGGATTACATTAAACATCACTAAGAACCGCAACAATAAGTACAGATAGACTAGTATCATAAATATATATATATATAAGTTATAAACATCTATAAGTATAAACATATTACTACATCTGTAAATATAGATGTATTAATATGTATTAATATTATACGCAATATTTATATCACACACAGATACAAGTATATATGTATGTATGTATGTGCGTGTGTGTGTATGTGTGTGTGTAAACGGTCCTTTTCTAGGGAGCTCTGGGCTAACGTTAGTCGACAGGTTGCGTAGGCTGGAGTTCTGAGAGTCTCTTCATATCGAACTGTTACTTCGCAGCTTTGAGAGGTCACTGCTCTGGTACTACGAATATATGATGATTAGAATATCGTAGGAAAAAATCGCAAGACGATGTCTTCAATTCAAGTTAACCAGTAGGAGTCCTGGAGATGGATCAAGAATGTGATGGGTGGATTAGAACCCACACTTTCATTTAGTCGCTTTTCAGAATCCTGCCGTGATATCTAAGGACTGTTGTCTCTGTTAGGACATTACGGAGAAGCTCCCTGAGAGCCCTAACGTTCCAACTCTTCCAGAGATAGTAATCGGAAATCAGTTGGATGGATAGATATGAATTGCATATACGTCTTGCTTTTGTATCTTCAAAATCTGATAGAATAAGAGAGGGAACTTCTCGATATATTTAGATTGACATACATAATCTCGCCACAACCGATTTCCTCCAGAAAAGCAGACAACGATAGTAAGAGATAAAAAGGAAGACGTGGGGGGAGGGAGACATAGTGAAAAAGTGGACGAGGGTGAGATGAAAATAGGGAATCGATCCTGTAGAGATCTTGAAAAGATGAAGGGCAAAAATGACAATATTTATATCTAAACTCAATGCGCAGAGGGCGTAAACAATTCTCTAAGACGTTCTCTGGATTCGGTCAATTGCATGCCTTACCGATGTATTATATGCATCTATAACTATTGATGTATATAACAGTGTCTATACGTATAGATGTACATAGCTGCATGAATCAATATTAATATATGTACACATATTTATAAGTGTGGGTTGATATATACTTGCCTCTATAAGTATGGCTATCTCAGCCGAAAGCCTATACATCGCCTATCATATTGTCTCTAAACACTCGCAGTTTAGACGTTTAAGAGAAACAGATTATTGCATTATGCTTTGGAGAAGGAATGTTTAACAATATGTATTTATATGTGTAAGTACATACGTGGCACCTAGGGCAAGAGTCTTCTACTAAAGTGCCAGGCTGACTAGGACATTCTCAGTGAAGCGGATGGACAGAAACCGAAAGAAATTCGTCGTCGTGTGTGTGTGTGTGAGCGTTTGTCCCCTCTACTACTTGACGAAATTGTCGATGGGTTTACGTCGCCGTAATCTATCATTTCGACATAAAGAGATTGATAAAACAAGTACAAGGCTTTAAAAAAATAAGTACTGGAGTCGATTCGTTCGACTCACCAAGGTGGTGCTCCAGCATGACTGCAATCCAAAGACTGAAACAAAGTGACAAATAAAAGACGACAGATAGATAGACAGATATATATATATATATATATATATATATATATATATATATATACATACAGAGATAGATAGATAGAGAGAGAGAGAGAGAGAGAGAGAGAGAGAGATAAGTAGATAGATAGATAGATAGATAGATTTATGTGTATAGTCTATTCCCTCTCTCCATATACATGTATATATATATATGTGCGTGTATATATATATGTGCGTGTATATATATATGTGCGTGTATATATATATATATATATATATATATATATATATATATATATATATATATATATATATATATATATATATATATATATATATATATATATATACATATATGCATACATAAGTGTGTATAATGTCTATATGTGTTTGTGAGAATAGAGGAGTAAGAGGGAAACACTGATATTATAGACAGATAGATACATTGATTAATAGATAGATAAACAGGCAAGCAGGGGCATGCAGACAAGCGGGGGAGATTGTAACGGGAAAGAAAAGACAGAAGAAAGATAGTAACAAAGAAACAAAGAGAAAAGAAGAAGGAAGACAGGAAGAAAAAGGAAATAAATAACAAAAGATGCTACTATTCCATAACACTGATGTCATAATATGTTGGAAAAACAACGCTGAATACAAAAGCAATGCTAGAATTCTAACAGCAAGGCAATCAGAAATGTCCAACATATCAAAATAACATTTCACATTATTATGATTGGTTTAATTTCCGCGAATAATGAAATTAATAAATATCACTGTAAATATTTTTATTATTCTCAAAGTCATAATAGAACTGCATCAATATATTATTGTTGTAGGTATATATGTGTATCTATCTATCTATCTATCTATCTATCTATCTATCTATCTATCTATCTATCTGTCTGTCTGTCTGTCTGTCTGTCTGTCTGTCTGTCTGTCTGTCTGTCTGTCTGTCTGTCTATCTATCTATCTATCTATCTATATATCTATCTATTTATCCATCTATCTGTCTATCTCTCTATCATTCCATCTATAGTATTGAACCTTGGGAGGGGCATTATGCCGGTAATAATAAACACACGGACTAGTTTGGTCCTTTATTGTTATTGATCATTATTAAAGGCATAATGCTCCTCCCAAAAGTCAATAGTATTTCTTTCAACACAAATTCACATCAAGAATCTTCCAAACCAAATACGAATACGAACTATATATATATATATAATACATGTATATATATATATATATATATATATATATATATATATATATACATATATATATATATATATATATATATATATATATATATATATATATATATATATATATATATATATATATATATATATATATATATGTATATATGTATATACATACATACATACATACATACATACATACATACATATATGTATGTAAAAATTCCAATATGATTAATCAAGAAATATTATATTCCCTTGCAATAACTACCGTCAAAAAAGGTAATGCAACAGACTCTGCATGCAATTTTTACTACTGCACCAACGCTAAAACATAAGCCATAAGAACAAACCAAACTTCATAGCAACGCAATACTGATGGAATACACTTCCACAAGTCCAGAATCCACATTGCACAAATGCTGTACGGAAACAAAGAGTGACTTTAGGGAATGCCCTGGAAACTCGCTTGGAACTCAAAAAGCAATTGGTATCATGTTATGCAGTACAATATTCAATTTGAATTGATTTCGACTAAACCAAATTTAGTGCTGCATGTTGTATAATAAGATATACGCTTATATAATTGCGGTGCATATGTTATGCAATACATGTTTTAGGGGAGTGGTTACTTTAAACAATTTAAAGCTCATATTCGAGAGTATTGTAGCTGCAGCTGGCGTATACCGTGGAGTAAACAATTTTGGATTTTTTCCTCTTAGTTATTCGGATTATTATCTTGAGGGTTTTTTGTCTCGAAATTTAATGTAACTGAGAGCATGATTTAATAATTAGATGAGTCATTCGAAATTTGTCGCCTCCTTGAATTATTTTCGATTAACTTATTGGTTACGTTCAAGAATGGTGGGAACTAAGTTTTGTGTATACATTATAATGTCTCGTTAATTTTACTTTATGACGAAGAAGGTGAGTTATTGATTTAAAGAGTAACATCTAGATTGTTTATTGCACTGGGACAAGAATCTCCTGTACTTAGTAGCCCCAAGTCTTAAAAACAAAGAGTAAAATCATCCTGAAACTCGCAGTTAACGGTGGTTGCTGCCTTAAAGATACGGTCCATCGTGTCTGTATAAACCGCTTTCCCTATAACGTAATTTAAATTTTAACTTGAATAAGATTTAAAACGCATTAATGATGCTGACTTCAATTTAAAGCCAAAGATATTTTGCTTTGCTTGTTTGTTTTGGGGGGCTTTTTTCAGATGTGCTTGTCTTGTGGGTGATCTAGCATACGTTGAGAATAATACTGTTGACATTATTTGACTAGTTAGGCAAAATTCCCATCCAGTGGATGTCACTAATAGTTCCGTTTGAACATAAATGTCTGATCAGGTCAGTGATTTGGTCGAATCATCAGAACGTCGGTTGAAATGCTTCATGGAATTTGCTCCGATAGTCTCCACTGAGAAAGACGTTCATCGTTTAGAAGTCAATAAAAAGTTCCATTACAGATCGATGGATTAGGATAACTGTGAGACTGTGGAGTGGGATATTTTGCAGTATTCTTTCCAGCTGCTGCCTTCAGGCAGAAACGCGAGTGAGAATGCCGTGCAGCACTGGTGCAAAGCTGAATCGAGAACATGGTACTAATATGTCGTCGAAACAATTTATAAACACATTGAATAAACACATTCACTCAACGTAAATACCATGAAATACTCAACATAAAAGTATTAATATTTTTTTACTAAATTCTTAGCACCAAATATGTCTATTTCCAACCAATATAAATTGTTCATTATCGGTGGCAGAGGAACAGGAGATTTACATTGATGGTATACTCCTAGTTTACCACAAAAAACGTTTTCTAATGCTTTCAAGGGGATATGCAGTTTCAGAGTATCTCTGATCAGTCATTTAAGAATACTCTCTATATGAGCCAGTTATTTGTAAAGTTAATCCTTGTGCTCTTTAAAAGTGCAATATATCTAAGTTTTATTCCGTAGTAACTTCGCAGAAGATTATTTTTTGTGTATTGCAATCCGTTTCATATGTTTTATTTATACACTTCAAAAACAGAAATCCGTGAAAGTTATATTTATCTATTTCATTGAAGCTTCGGCCTTATCTGATGGAAGGAAAGTCTTATTACTGCTGTTCACTGCTTCTCTTTTAGCTTTTAAATATTTTTGGAAGCTACCGGTATTTCTTGTAAATTTTATATTTGTTGTCGAGAATAGCTTGTCTTCATATTGTTGGAGAACTTTGTTGTCTGGAATCTGTGTGTTAGGTTTGTTATTCTTTGTTTATCTTTGAATAATGCTTTCAAATCTGTTATATTAAAAATGGTTTGTATTTTACGTAAGACAATTAATATTGTCTTTCGTAGAAGCGGTGGCGACGTTGTAAGCAGAAAAGAGATATTTGTTGTCTATTCTATTTATTTTATATATATATATATTTTTTTTTTTGCATGTTATAGTTCTGAAAGTGCTCGACACAAAGGAGTGTTTTACATCAGAATTTGTTCTGGAAAACAAATAACCATAACTGACATAAAGAACACAATATCCTCTTAGTATAGAAGAATATGCTCTGCATATATATTTATTAGAACTGAATAAATTCATAGCTTTCTTCAGATTCGACTTGCAATTATTCAAAGCAATAAGGAGAAAGAATTCCATGTATTCTTAAATCGTATTACCTATTTTGTATTAACTATAAGTAATTTTAATTCTTTTATTCTCAATCATTCAATAAATGTGTATTAGTTTGATTATTTATCCATTACAGACCTTCAGTTGAGCAAATTCTATCTCAATACCATCGCTAATATTGATTTTTATTAGTATATGAATAGTGGAGCCCAAAGTTACTTCCGTTTATATTCATATGTGTGCGTATGTTTTGAACGTGTTTTCATCTTCATATCCGTCCCACATTATTTTCTTTCTGAAATTACAATCACTTACTCCATCTGCAGTTTCATTGCACTACAGTTCTATTTTAGTATAATTCTCGTGTATATTTCGTTGATTAACCCTCAACTTAATATTTATTCGTTATAAATATTGTTTTCACGGTCAAAAAATAACTATATGCACGTGATTTTATTAAAAGCACATCCAATGTGTTAATGTCTTTTTCAAAGATATTAAAACATCAATTGTAAAACATCAATTGTAACACTTCGTTTATGAGTTTGATTTCTATATGCAATGAAAGCTACTTCGAATAATTTCTTTCCATAAATATCGCGTTAGCGTACTAGTTTAATGTATTTCATTATAATATATGAGCATTCTAAACCTGCCACATGATTAATTCGTCCAAAACTTAACAGATGCGTTATTTTATAAATAGCGAAAATATGGAAGAGTTGATTTCAGCGGGATTTAGTTAGCAAAGCATTTTCTCGATACACGACCGATTCCACCAGCTCGCTGCATTCTCAATATGTTTATAAGATAGCTTCAAACTTCACATCGATTGTCGTCTGAGGATCAGAAACGTGAAATGACTCACGTGAAGTGACTCATGTGAACTCAGTTTTCTGTAACTAAATTAACGTCTATAAATAGTGAGTATAAACGATATATAGATGATGTATACACGCATACATATATATAAATAGATATACATGTACGCACACATATATTTACATATGCATATACACACATATAAAAATAACATTTATATATGTGCATATATCTATTTATCCATCTAACTCTCTATATACATACATCTGTATCTATCTACCAACCACATGGTTTCGGGTTCAGCCCCACTGCGTGGCACCTTGGGTAAGTGTCTTCTACTATAGCATCGGGCCGACCAAAGCCTTGTGAGTGGATTTGGTAGACGGAAACTGAAAGAAGCCAGTTGTATATATATATATATATATATATATATATGTGTATATATATATATATATATGTGTGTGTGTGATGTGTGTCTGTGTTTGCCCCCCCCCCCCAACATCGCTGGACAACCGATACTGGTGTGTTTACATCCCTGTAACGTAGCGGTTTGGCAAAAGAGACCGATAGAATAAGTACTAGGCTTACAAAGAATAAGTCCTGGGGTCGATTTGCTCGACTAACGGCGGTGCTCCAGCATGGCCGCAGTCAAATGACTGAAACAAGTAAAAGAGTAAAGAGTATATATAAAAACATGCATACATATATTCCGAATTTGTGCAAATATGTTTAGAATAATATAGCAGTTGAATAAAATTAAAACATGGTCTGATTTTCGCGTTCTTTATTGCGATATTTTAAAAAATAATTTCTTTTACAATTTTGAAGTGTGTTAAACATTAAAAATATATTTTGTAATGTTCATAAAATTTAATTAGCGCTTTCATATATTTGTGAAAATCATCGTATTTCGAAATGTATTTATCTGACAGGTGAGTTTTTGACAACTGTAGTAAAATGACAGACTTTTTCCTATTTATACCTCTTGGAAGACTCCAACAAGCGGAATTTTTGGAATACGGTTTTGACCACTACGCATGCTTCCTAAACGTCAAGGTTTTCCGGGCGTACTGATATTACTGGCCTAGATCCCACCTTTATTTTAACCAACTAGCAAGTGTCTTCTGTAGACGCGGGCCGACTAAAGCCTTGTGAGTGGATTTGGTAGACGGAAATAGAAAGAAGCCCGTCGTACACACACACACACACACACACACACACACACACACACACACACACACATATATATATATATTTGTGTGTTTGTGTGTGTGTTTGTCCCCACCACCGTCGCTTGACAACTGATGATGGTGTGCTTAGGTCCAGTAACTTAGCGGTTTGACAAAGAGAATAATGAATAAGTACCAAGCATACAAAGAATAAGCCAAACAAGGAGTTGATTTCTTCGACTAAAAAGGCGGTGCTCCAGCATGGCCACAGTCAAAAATGACTGAAACAAGGAAAAGAACAAAAGAATATATATATATATATATATATATATATATATATATATATATATATATGTATGTATGTATGTATGTATGTATGTATGTATGTATGTATGAAGCCGAATTGATCGATATTTCATCGCTAATATATATTATCGGGAATAATGTCTAGTTGGATTCCCTGATGGATAATAATAATGGGCTGTTGCTGTGACTATGATAAATAATTTCTCCTTGTACACAGAAAAAATAATCAGAATGTATTTATTTTTGTTCTGCTTTTTTTTTTTGTCTCTCTAACCATATTACTAACCATTGGTTTTCATATTTTTTCTCGATCATATGATAAATATTCAGTTACTGCTGGCGAATATTAAAACTAATACGTCTTATCTCTCTATATGTTATATATTATATGGTGCAATTCTTTCTACGGATGGTGTGATATCATTAGTTTCACTGACTTACTTAATATCTGCCGATATGGCTGTACTACAAACCATTATTCGTAATGATATATTGGCGGCCATATTTCAAGGACATTTCGTAAATCGGAGCTATGTACAGAAGAATATTAAAGAATATTATCGAAAAAAGAATTTGATTAGTTTCTTTCTCTTTAATTAATTATTGATTTTTTTTTCTCATGACACAGAAAATCGATTATTAGAACTTGGTACATGGGTAATTGATCTTCGGGAAGAAGAAAACCAAGCAGAGATTGAATCCTTTCAGTTGATGTTATTGTTGTCTTTAGCCCAAGGTCAGCTGAAAACGAGTGTATCTATAATTAAAGACTCACCTACCTTAACAATCCTGTCTTTTTCTAAAACTTGCATGATGTCGATCTGAAATATGTGAAAGGGACATTTGTTATTTATAGCAGATTGATTGATCTTATAGAAGTTCCTTGTGTTTCGGAATCCTCTGCCGCATATATCACTGGTACTAGTTGTATATTTATCAGCTACTATCACCAGTTACTTCTGCCATTGTTTTATCTGTTGTTTGTTTCTGTCATTTGACTGCGACCTTGCTGGGTCACCACCTTGAAGCACTTTAGGTGAACAGAACGATCCCATGAGGTGTTTTTACGTTTACTACTCATTGTATATTTGTCTTTTGCCAAACCGCTACGTTACAAGGATACAAACAAACCAATACCATTTTTCAAGTGGTGTTGGAATACACACAGACACAAAGACACACGCACGCACGCACACACGCACACACGCATACACTCATAGACACACTCACGATGGGTCTCCACAGCCTCTATTTACTAAATTCACTAACAATACATCGGTTGCTCCAGAACTATAGTGAAAGACACATGCCAAAGGTGCCAGGAGTTGAAATTGAATCCCGAATTATGTGGTTTCAAATCGAGCTTCTTGACCATATCGCCATGCTTGCGTCTAGAGCTATCCTCATATGAACTAATCTCGCCACTTCCACTAATCTTGTATAATTATTATTAGAAATGTTCCTTACCACGTATATCTGTTTGGAAGGCGGCGACTCTGGCAGAAACGTTACCACGCCGTGCGAAATGCTTGGCAGTATTTTGCCTGTCACTTCGTTCTGAATTCAAAATTCTGCCGTGGTCGACTTTGCTTTTCATCCTTTCGGGGTTGATAAATGAAGTACTAATTGCATACTGTGGTCGATATAATCGACTAGCCTCATTCCCCAAAATTTCGGGTCTTATGCCTAGAGAAGAAAAGAATTGTTTCTGTTTGAATAAATAATTCTAGGTATGGAAACCTAATTAAAAATATTTAATCATATAAATAAAATTAACCAAATTCCAAATAGATTAGTGTTGTAATTTCCGTTATCAGCAATTCAATAATTTGCCAACGATAATCCCAAAAGGTACGTTTTAGCTGAATCGTTAATCATTAGAATTAGTTTTGCTATATTTGGAATATCGACGATACATATTGATGTTATAACATACTGGTATGATTATTGATATTGTTGTTGTTATTGCTAATGTAGTTATTGTCGTTGTCTTTGTTGTTGTATTCTTGTCTACCAATGCGTGTGGAGACTGACTCTGGCGACTACGCTGAGAAAGTTTTCATGATTCAATGAATGGGAAAGCGGATGCAGAGTGAAGTTCAGAGAGGAAGAGAAGACAAGCAAGAGATTTTGGCCATCTACTGCATCCGTTGGAAGCTTCTGTCGTCTTGTCCTAGTTTTGCTACTGGAGTGATGTCTCATCACGGATAAAAAGAGTGATGTTGATGGTGCTCAAGTCAAGTCCTCTTCACTTGAAACACAGTCAGCGCACAAGTCATCATTCATAGTCAAAGACAACTAGATGGACTTGGTCGCTCTGACTAATGAACATGCAATTCTTTACTAGTTCCCACTGGTGAGGACTCACCGCCCTGAAAGACTCCAGCGCAATGATGCGATACAATCAGGAAATGTCTTCGTGATTACTCGAAACCTGCTAGGAATAACAGTCATATATTCTTCAGACATTTCTAAAATATATGTAACGGCATATTGGAAAGTGTGGTTCTAGGTACGCACTATATAGATTTCAAATTTTGACACAAGGTCATAAATCGTAGGCGATGGGCTAAATCAATTATATCGGTCCCGTTACTTGGCGAGTACTTTATTCTTATCGAATCCGAAACAATTAAAGGCAAATTTGACCTCAGCAAAACTTGAACTTAGCACGTGAAGAGCCACCGCTAATCATTATGTCCAGCGTGCAAACGATTCTGCCATCTTACCGCCTTAAGTATAGACATTATCAAATAAAAGGTAAGGTCATGATTGGAGCATGTTTGATTAAAAGTGTGCTCGATCCGGATGTTACTCTACAACAGAAATAAGGACAACAATATCAATAACAACAACTACCATCTACCTTGCGGTAGGCCTTTTCCTATGACTACAAAACATGTACCACTATGTGGTGGCTCGAATTCCTAGAAATAGCAGCTAATTATCCTTTAGATCAAGCGCTGCGACCTTAAATAACAAGTTGGGGAAGACATTTTTATTGTTTCTTCAAATATTCCGTTTGAATAAACATATTGGACAGCCGTGTTTAGAACTCCTTTGATCACATATCCGCTCGATTTGGGCAGTCCTGGGATCATCACTATCATCATCATTAATAGATTTGCACTGATGGTCGCTGTCAGAGGCCAGTTATCAATGGTTATCAATTCATATCTCCAAGTTTACAGATTAGTTGTTCTGGGGAGATGTAGTCCAGCTAATCTCAAAATATTAGATTAATCACAATCAAGCTTCGTGATTGGCAGAGTGAAACGTGTGTCGTATATATTGCCTCATGATGTATTCATTCTAGTTCCCTGTACTCTGACCTTGCAAAAATTAAAAAGCAAAGTCGAACTCAGCGGAAATATAAACTCAACTCATAAAGAGCCAAATGAAATGCCAGTCAGCAATTTGTCCGACGTGCGAACCAATCTACGTGTTCAACACTTTCAAATGTTAGCACAAGGCACGCAATAATTAAGGAAAAGGCTTTAATCAGAGCCATCGATTTAATACCTGATTGATACGTTAATTTATTGGCACCTAACGAGTGTAAAGCAAAGGGACATCGTAAGGATTTGAATTAAGATTATAAAAATCTGGAAAATACAGCAATAATTTTTCCCAATGCTCTAATGATTCTGAAATTTAACTCCAGCAAGGTCTAAACTTGGATTTTAAAGAGCCTCCAAAAAAAAAAAAAAGAACTAGCACAAGGCATTTATTTTCGATGATCAAAGGATTCTGATAACTCACCACTAACCAGCCTACCTCTGCTTTTTCTTCTACTACTGGAGAGCTACAATTATTCCGGTTAAGATATTCACGTATATTATTTGATATCTTGTATTATTTGTTACAGTGCTTTGTTTTTACAGTGCAGTTTTAATTCACAGCAAAATATAATTTAGGAGTGATTTGCCATGTTTTCTTATGAATTCAAAGAACTGTGAGCATTTGTATATGATCATAACATTAATTGTTAGCGCCATTTTAACATT
The DNA here is from genome assembly GCF_046866305.1 of Octopus bimaculoides. Lineage (NCBI taxonomy): Eukaryota > Metazoa > Mollusca > Cephalopoda > Octopoda > Octopodidae > Octopus > Octopus bimaculoides. The sequence continues at coordinate 61,338,431 of NC_142939.1, read as the reverse complement.
CTATTGATACAGCTGCGATGGGAAATAGGTATAAATTACCTTAATTGTATTTTATAATTTAAATGTTTGGTGGTCTGTTGATAAGAATTTAAAATCAATAACTCGACCGATTTTCAAAGCTGTTTTATAAACAAACCACAGCAAAAGAATTCCCAAATATTGACATATTGTTTACATTGATGTTGGAGGAGAGCAAACATTGCATAAATTAATTTTTTCCAATTATTGCAGTAATGAACAAAATCACACCAAACGATTTTATGATTGTGAAATTGCTTTAATATCGGAAACGCAATGATTCCTCTTGGAGTCAATTAAATAAATACAGCAAGTAGTTTGTGAATCTTTATACAGGCAACTCTTGATCTGTTAAATCTGGCAAACAAAACTTTAAAACTATCATCTTTAATAATGGGAGGACATGGACATATTGTTAATGGTGGGGCGTGATGTAGGTATGTTCTCAGCGAGAAAGCCTTGAGTAAGAGGTCAATGCTGTTATTTCTTCTGTTAGATTTCTGGTCCTGGTCAAGGTTTTTCTCGACTGAGAAAAACGAAATCATACCATCTTGTGAGGGATTTCTAAGTTTGCTCAAAAGTCTTTTGGATATGATTAAACGGTTTTCTTTTGTTTTTTTTTCTGACATGTATAGACCTTTCTTCATTACGTAAGATTGTATCTGATGTCTTCATGCACAACATTTTTGAATATTTTTTCTGACACATGAAATTATTTTGCAATTGACCTCATTGATTTTCCTGGATTGTCTTCAATGTTTTGCTTAACGTCCTGAATAAATCCAAGCGTCCTGAAAGAATCAGAGCGTTTGAAATGGGTTTTTTACGTTTTGATACAGGTAATACACTTCCATCTTTGTCTAAAGTCACACCGAATCTTGTGGACAAAATATCTTGCAACTTTCAGAAAGCGAGAAATTTCTAAATCACCATGCTGAGCCTTCAAAGCCATAATCACAGCATGCCTTTTCATTTCATTAGTGAGCATAGGGCCTGTCATTGTTATTTTCTGAAACAGAAGTTCATTAAAAATCAGTCAACTAAAATAATGACTAAAAATGCATGTGTCCTCAAACACCGTCCGCACCTAGTATATATACATATGTGGGTGTATTTGTGGGTGTCTTTATGCCTGCATTTATCCTTCACTATCGCTTGACACTAGGTGTTGATGTGTTTCGGTCCCTGTAACTTAGCTGTTCGGCTAAAGAGCTCGATAGAATAAGTACTAGGATTTTTAAAAAATAGGTACGGGGGTCGATTAATTCGACTAAACATTTTGCAAGGGAGTACTGCAGCATGACCGCAGTCTAATGACTTAAACAAGTAAAAGATAAAGGATGAAGAAATAAAGATATATATATATATATATATATATATATATATATATATATATATATATATATATATAGGTGTTAATCTGTCTATGTAAATATAAATTTGTGCTAACCTATCAACGTAAAGATGCATCAATGCGTTAGTATGGTTGTGTACTGGGGAAATGATTATTGAATAATGCCAGGAATTTCTCGCCAATGTTAGTTTTGATATCTCAAGAGAAAAGAAGGAAACCATATTATTTTGCCATGTCTGTTTTAGGCTTTATATTTTTAACTGAAATGTTATATGGTATCTTAGATTTGAAACCACTATAAGCTAGATCATTGATAAAGTAGAAGGCTGTTTTATCGGCTATTTCCTTTGAAAATTAGATATCCTATTACTGATGTTAGCTATTAAGCTTTTAAAATCTATTGGTTGGGGGCAGGATTGTTTATGTATATATGTGATCTTCATATTTGACTTTAGATAGGATGCATAACAGCGTGTATCTAGGGAAATATCCCAGAAATCAACTTTGGGCAAATTAGAAGATAGAGTAATTTTGAGGCCTAACTGAATTTTTTCCTAAATTTATCGTGTGAGAAATATGCCCAAACCATCGCCACGATATAAGCCAATATCGTGGAGTTGGTAACTTACTTCATAAAGTATCTAACATATAGAGACCTAAATAGATCAGAGATGTCTGCACTGTTATACGAACACGTATGACAGTGTATTTCATCTGTATCGGATTTTTAATGCATGCAGAGCCTTTACTAAAACGAATAGTGTGTCGCCCATGCATGATAAAGTCCAACTCTATGTGGTCAACATTGACATATGTTTCTGCGAACTCAATTGCCTCATCCATCAACGGTCTCGATATCCAGAAACAAAAATATCAAACAGTGTATATCTAACTCTGTGCTTACTCTTTAAATTTCTAAACCAATCTATGACAGTACTGTTATTTGCCCGTTGTGATACGACTTTAGAAGTCTCTCTAGTTCTGGTATTAATAATTCTTGGTATGCTTTCTAAATACCAATCCTATTTAGTTTCTCGCTTGGTTTGGAAGTCTACAAGTGGTCTTATTACTGAAATTAGGTTTGTGATTTTTTGTTAAGTAATACTAACTTCACGTTTAGCTAAGCATTCTAACCTGTCATCAATTTTATTTCGTTTCGAGAGGAATTTTGATTCACCATTAATATTATTGTATCTGTTTGTGTTAGCTTTAGTTGAAACGATTTTGTGAAGTCATTTATCATATAGATCATTATTGACTTCATACGGGTTATTGGTCTTATAAGAAAATATGCGTTTAGTTTTAGAATACATGCATGCATATGTGTGTGTGTGTATGTGTGTGGTAACAGAAAGAAAGTTAGCAAGGAGAAAGAGAGAGAGAGAGAGAGAGAGATCAAGAGGGAGTAAGGTTGGATGTGAGACATGAATGTGTTTACTGTGATGCATGCATAACACTTCCACAACTTTGTTCCCGTCAGCAATAACTGTTTATATAATCCTGAACTATATTAATCTATAGATCAATATTCATATCAATATTCTTATAATATTGCCTGATTAATTCGGTTCTATGCCATGGTCACAGTTGCATTTAATCTTTCGATTCAACAGCAACGTTATCGATCATGGATATTTTATCCAAGATTTTCAGTAGATGTTGCTTGGTGTCATAAGATTAATTATCATTTAAACTATAATTAGTTTAACAATAAAACCATAAAAAACTATGAGTTTTTTATTCTCATAGCTACTCCTCTGGCTCTTTGTGGGAGTATTTTCGTTTTTGATTTTTGTTTTGCTTTGTTTTTTGTCAAGCAATAAAATATCACCAACGTTTCTATAATGTTGGTTTTTATTTAGACTTCATTCTTTAGTTGGCTCAATGCGACACGCTGGCAGAATCGTTAGCACGTCGAACAAAATGCTTAACGGCATTTATTCCTCGTTCTGAGTTCAAATTCTGTGGATGTCGATTTCCCACTTTCATCCTTTAGTTTAGGAGGCCGATAAAAGCAGTACCAGTTGGATATTGGGGTCGATGTAATCACCTTAAAATTACTGGCTTTGTGACAAAATTAGAATTATTTAGTAAGCACGATTTGGAGGAATGCTTAAGACGTTTGCTTTACAATCTTCAGGTTCCGAGTTCGATCCTACTGCGTGACATTTTCAGCAAGCGTCATTTTCTAGAACCTCGTATCGACCCATATCTTGTGAACGAAAATGATTTGACGAAATCTGTATTGGAACACATCGGGTGTAACACAAAAAGTGAAGATTCATCACGCACAGTTTCGAAGTCGGATTCTGATTGAGAGTCCCATCAAGTGTTCATATGTCTGTGAAATACTTAACCAATTACACGTTATTTCAAGAGTAGGTACTTATAATTCAGTTCCCTGGAGAACTCATTCCTCATTGACGAGTGACGGAGATCTCCCATTCAGTTTTAATGATTAAGGCGGCGAGATGGCAGAAACGTTAGCATGCCGGGCGAAATGCTTAGCGGTATTTCGTCTGTCTTTACGTTCTGAGTTCAAATTCCGCCGAGTTCAATCTTACCTTTCATCTTTTCGGGGTCGATAAATTAAGTACCAGTTGCGTACTGGGTCGATCTAATCGACTGGCCCCCTCCGCCAAAATGTCGGGCCTTGTACCTAAAATAAAAGAGATTCTTTTAATGATTTACTGACAGAAAAAAAAATGAGTGAGATCATAAAGCTATTATTAGACCAGCAGTTCCCTAGATTCTGAGTTTAAATCTACTTAACCTTTTTCATTGAACGACTCATCAATAAATGATATGCCGGAAGTTCGCTGAGAGATAGAATATGTCAATAATCGATTCAGATTATGACATTTTAGTTTTTTTTGTAATGATAAAATTAAATAATTAAAATATATTTGAATTTTCATGAGTTTATTGCGACTAAATTGACATGCTCAAATGTTAAATGAAGTAAGTATAGTGTTGAGATATTTTTTGGTGGTAATAGCCATTGTTTTAGTGTTATGGTTGTTGGACTCACGATCGTAAGATTGTGGTTTCGATTCCGGAACTGGACAACGTATTGTGTTCTTGAGCAAAACATTTCATTTCACGTTACTCTAGTCCACACAAAAATGAGTAATCCTGCGACGGACTGGCGTCCTGTCCTGGTGGGGAAATATACGCCATGAAAACCGGGTAACCGGCCCTTATGAGTCTATATGACTCGGGAAGGGGGAGATTATTTTACTACTGCTGACGAAAATTTGGGATAGAAAAAAAGAAATGGCTAACATACGAGACCGGATTGCCATGTCTTCGTTCTTTTTATAGTTTCACCTCGTGACTATGAAATTTACAAACATTTCAAACGTGGAGAAATGCTCACAGTTGATGTTTCTTCTTAAATAATTCATAATGCATTCATAACAAGTAGAAAGGCAAGGAATGTGTTGGGGAGGAATGATTAACAAGAAACACCTTTACTAAAAGCCCTAAAGAGATTGACGAAAAATGAAGATATGAGTGCTCGCTATAGCAAAGGTAGACATAGTATAATCAGACTGCTTTGAGGAGCAAGTGCTGTTATAGTCGTGATAGAGAACAAGTGAAAGGAAGGTGAACGAACGTGGGCAAGATGTTGTTGTGTGTGCTAATGATGAGCTTCAAATCAACCAGTCAGATAGAATGTCTTTGATAGTGGTATAAGATTTCTAAAAATTAATCAAGCTGTTTTAGGTAAGTATTAGTTTCTGCTTAATTTAAATAGCAGTTGCTATGAAATTGTCCTCACAGGTGGAAAGATATGGGTGGTGATGTACTATAAAGATACAAGCCAATTCAGTGTAACTGCTTACTTGTCTTTTATTGTTCTGTCTCCGAAGAGAATAAGGAGATGCATTCATGACTTTCTAGTTTCCGCAGCATAAGTATAGGAAACTATAGTTTGGCTACATTAAATTTATCGTAAATTTTATAAAATACGCTTTGTGTGTTTTGAAAAATATATATTAATTATTTAATCGCTTTACTAACAAATGCTTGATGTAAGCCAGTTACTCTTGCCATATCAGCTAAATATTAGTTTGTGGCAGGGCGGCGAGCAGGCAGAATCGTTAGCACGCCGGGCGAAATGCTTTACCGTATTTAGTTTGCCGTAACGTTCTGAGTTCA
>NC_142939.1:61317895-61327895 GCF_046866305.1 Octopus bimaculoides | reverse complement strand
TGCAAAGACTGGCGCGAAATAGGAGTAATAGTAAGAGTAGGTGATAGAACGGCTATAAACGTGTTCAGTGATTGAAAAAGCGGAATATTAAAAACTGCTAGAACTATCACGACGGCTACCTCGACGACTGCGACGGTATTAATGATGCTAATAATTATAATAATTGAATATAGCGACTCTTAATGAGATAGCTGGCTATTAGATATAATCAAGTTAAGATGCTGTAGGTAGGTAAGATGTACAGGCAGTGGTAGGGACCAGCTTGTAATAATGTGTGGGTGTTGTTTTCTAATTTTGTCACTGTGATGTTAGTAACACTAGTAATGGTGCTTTCTCTATAGTTATATATTTACTGTAATTCTGGCCAGGCATCGCAGCAGTGAACTGGCAGAGTTATTAGACTGTAGTAACAAGAACAACTCTGAGTTTCTATTTTTTTCAGCTCTCAGTGTCCTGAGTTCAGATTCCACGGAGGTCAATTTTACATTTTATTCCTTCATGGTCGCTAAATAAACTATTAATACTTACTCCCTCTTCTCGATACTTATATAGACCTTGGATGGTTAATTGCATCGTAAATATTACATGTCTGTTGAAAACTGGTTCGATTACATTACAAAAGCTGTGAGTTGACGGAATCATAGCGCATTATCGTAATACCATCGCGCTATCTGTTCTGGGTGTTAGCATTCGAAGTTCAAACTACGTTGAAGTTAGATTTATTATTAACTTCTTCAGGGGTCGATAAATTAAGCCCCCATTATAGAATGGTGGGTAGATTGAATTGCCAAAGCAGCGGACAGTGATGCCACTGCGCTAATTGTTCCAGCACTTTCCACTTCGATTTGAAACTCCAGCCCAACCATCATAGGTCACCTCTTAGTGTCAATACACGGTGTATTGGTACTTGATTTATCGAATCCCAAAGGAATGAAAGACAAAGTTGACTTCCACGGGATTTGAACTGAGTACGCTGAGAGCCGGAAAAGGAGTTCGAGGGCCCAGCTAATGGTAATAGGATTCCAGTGTCAGACAGATGGTTTCTAAATTGGAACAATTCCTCGGTCGGTAGCATCAGTAGGACGAGTGAAATAAACGTGAGTCAGATGATTCTCCTTCAGCCCCAGGTTTGTCTTACTGGAACGTGCAGAAGGACTGAACCCGAAAGTATGTGGCGGCGAAGCAAACGTCTTAACCACACAGCCATGACTGTCACAGTTATTTAGCTTTTCTTTATGGCTGATTTCCTCATCCAGGACATCTAAATTCTACCGACAAAAATATTTCATCCGCCATCTTGCTTTTTACTTTTTCCCCTCGTTTTTCTTTTATGTTTTCCGATTGACCATATTCAATATATGCCTTATTGATTGCTGTTTGTTTTGCTTTTGTTTAGAATGACAATACAACCTGGTTTTAATTAGATTTGGTTACTATTTCTAGCATCTCAGCTGATCACAAACAGGCTTAGTGTCATTTCGCTCACTTAAGCGTAGCACTGTACATAAGACAGTTAAGAGCGTTTTTTTCTCTCTGTATTATCAAGTGAAATTAATGAAGTTAAGTATATGAAGTTGAAGTGATATTTTGAATTCAGGACATTAACCTTTTAACACATTATTATTATTATTATTATTATTATTATTATTATTATTATTAGTATTGCTTAATGATTTTTGTTATTTATTTGTTTTATTTTAACAAGAAAATATCTTCCATTCACGAAATACTCTACAAATCAAGATAAAACTTTACGTTAAAAGCTTAACCGACCGAACGATTTAACAAACTGGCATAAAATCAAATTAACATTGAAATACTGGAACTTAAAATTATTTTAACTGTTGTTGTTATTTTTATTTATTTAGTTATGATTCTTACATTTTATTGCTCGCTTGCTTTAAGGATAAATTAATTAATTGAAATTTTGCAGGTTGTTCGCCTCAGTCTTCTCAAACTGAAGATTGTCATTTACATCGGTGTTTATCATAAGTGGGAGAGAATGTAATGATTGAAAACTAGGGGCCGGCGCAGGCAAATTGCAATGTTTAATGAAGTTAAAATGGTTTGGGGCATTTTAGTTTCTACAACACCAAATGGAAGAAGTGTATGGAATAAAGTAAAGTTAAGAGTATCAAAATATTCACCTAATATATGCAGGGTGTCCCGAAATTAAGGAAACCGACGTTTCAAGCTTTAATGAAAATTATATATCATTATAAAAGCTCAGTGTGTCTTCTTTTTGTACCGACTTAAATAAATTTAGATTTATAAATTAGATAATGGCTATAGACCAAAATACAATCATAACCCTTCACCAGGGAGGGAAAAGTAATACAGCTTTAGCTAAACGCTTGAAATTAACCGAAAATTGTCAGGAAATTTCACGAGACAGGTTACATCGCTAATCGACCTGGACATGGCCAGAGAAGAAGTGTGCGGACTCCTCAGCTTATCAAAAGTACCAGAGAAAAGATACGGTGAAGTTCTCGTCGATCCGACAGAAATCTGGCTGCCACAACAAAACTAAGCCGAGCATCAATGTATCGAGTGCTGAAAGAGGATCTCAAGACCTACCCCTACAAGATGTTCCATCGACATGAGCTCACGTACGTTCAGAAGACCATGAGTCTGGAAAGAAGTGTATCATCCTACGTGAGATTGCTGAAGGCACACTGCCCAATCTGATGTTCACTGAGAAAAAGAATTGTCATCGAACAGTTAGTGAACCACCAGCATGACCGACTTTGGAGTCTATCTGGCTCCACCGAGAGTAGACTCGTAAATCGACGTCAAAATCCATAGTCAATAATGACTTGGGTGACTGTGACAGCCACTGGAAGGTCTCCCCCTCCTTCTTGTGCCCTCGGATATTAAAATTAACACCTAGCGAAACATTAGCGGCGCCTTCTGGAAGCTGAACTGCTTCCATGGGCGAATGAACACTTTCAAGATGCACATTGGAGCCTCCAACAGAACTCGGCACCATCTCACAGCACCAAACAGACGCAACAGTGGATTCAGAAAAGCGTTCCGTCGTTCATAGGCAAAGAAGTACGACCTTCAAGAAGCCCCGATCTCAACCAATTGGATTTTTTCTGTTTGGTCCATTTTGGAGACGAGGGTCTCGAGCACTCATCATCCTTCGCTCGACGCTCTGAAGGCAAAAACTGCACCAGGAATGGGCTTCGGCTCAGCAAGCTGCCTGTTGCGTGTGAGCCATTCACATCTAGATTTAGGGCTGTGGTTCGAAACAGAGGTGATCATATCGAAGAACTATGGTAGTATTGGGATTGCGTTTCCTTTACGATTACATTGCAACACTCAAACTCAAGATATAACAATATATATATATCGAGGGTTATATATATTTCCACTTAAACATGGATGTTCTGTTAGAACAAACTATACTGAGGTAGTTACCATCAAAGAAACTATCAGGTTGGCTTTTGTGCAAAATGCACTCTTTCGGAGGATAAATATTACTTCGGAGGATAAATATTACTGTACGCGCGCACACAAATTGGTAAAAATTTATGTTACATAAATACCTGAAGCTCTTTTACCTCTCCCACAACCTCAATTTGAATGCCTATTTGCATTTTTAGCAACATTCGTTGCTCACACTGAGCTACGTAGAATCTATTAACTTATCGAATTTCGTCGTAAATTCGATATGGGAATAAGTGTGTAACTCTCGATGCCAATAAATTGTTATTGTATTTTACCGTATATTCTACATTTTATGTTTGCTATATCGGCCACTTACTACTTGAACGTTACAAACTTCCTACGTTCGTATGTATATGAGCTTATGTATATGAATGTATGAATGTATGTATGTATGTATAAAAATCATCATGGAGTTGGCATTTGTCCGTTTGAGATCCATTGCTCTTAATAATTTGTAAAGTTTAATTAAATGAACTTTGTCACATTTCTATATCATCATGTAAGCTAATTTCATATTTACGATCGCAAATTCATGCAAAAGGCGACCCTGAACATTTGTCCCTTCCCAGTCAATATTCAACTGAGTTTACTCTCTCCTCTCGATACTGTTATCGACTTGATTAATTAATGTTATCACAGCTCTTACATCTGTGTTTTAAAATCGGATCGATTTCATTCATATTGCCTGATCGGTGGATTTCATTTCAGTTCCTAAGAGTAATTAACGATTTCTTAATTAGTTAAAAGTAATTACGTATAAATGTACTATGTTGCGGTCATTCTGTAACGCTAACGTAGATAGGCATTGATTTGCACAATATCTAATACATTTCTCTTTAAAACATATTGTATCTACGATGGATTAGGCATTGTCTGTGTGATAACTACGACTGACATATGTATTTGTGCGTTACACTCTGCACAACAGTCCAAGCTTCTCACATACATACATACTTACAGACACTGACAAACACACATTCGCACACAAATAAAAGTATTTGTGCATTTGTATATACATTATAATATATACATGCATGCATACATGTACATAACTAAATATACGCATATAAAACATTGTATATATTATTATTATGCCATAATTCTTATGCATAATGCTAGTCATATCGATATTTTATTTACGATGGCTTGGTAAATGTTTAAAATATGTTGTGCTCTGCCAGGAATTGGCTTGCTAATTAAACATAATGACGTATATATTCGTACCTGTCTGTGGAATATGTCTTGTATTATAACTTTATTTATGAAGAACTGGTTTTTAATTTCATGTTTCTTTCTACCCCAGCACAGTTCGTCTGCATTACTTATGAAATTTTGTATTTTTCTTGGTCTTTCCTAAAAGTTTGTTAGCTTCTTTAGACGTCAATGGTGTGAACGCAGGCCCAGTCATGGAGTTAAGAAGTTAGCTTTGCCAACCTGTGCTTTCTGGTTCAATCTCGGGGTGGAAAACTCTGGAAGTGTTTCAGGGAAACTTTTGGATTCTGGGTTTAGTCTCACTGCGTCATAATTTGCATAAGTGTCTTTTATTATAGCCCTGGGTTTAAGTCGGCGAGCTGGCCGAAACGTTACTGTGACTTTCTGAGTTCAAATTCCGCCGAGGTCGACTTTGCCTTTTATACTTTCAGGGTCGATAAATTAAGTACCAGTTACACACTGGAGTTAATGTAGTTGGCTTAATCCATTTGTCTGTCCTTGTTTTCCCTTCTATGTTTAGCCCCTTGTGGGCAATAAAGAAATAAGAAACGTTAGCATGCCTGGCGAAATGAATAGCAGTATTTCGCCCGTCGTAACGTTCTGAGTTCAAATTCCACCGAGGTCGACATTGCCTTTCATCCTTTCGGGGTCGATAAATTAAGTACCAGTTGCGTACTGGGGTCCATCTAATCGACTGGCCCCCTCCTTCCACATTTCGGGCCTTGTGTCTAGAGTAGAAAAGATTATAGCCCTGGGCTGACCAAGGCTTTGAGAGTGGAGGTGTTTGTCTTCCACCACCACTTGACAAACAATCGGTGATTGTATGTCAACGTCCCTACACCCCCGAACCTTAATGGTTCGACAAAATAAAGCTATAAGGTAAGTGCCCGGGTCAGTTCATTCGGCTAAAACCTTTCAAGGCGATGCCGCAGCATGGCTTTAGTCCCATCATTGAAACGAGTGAAAGATAAAGATAAGGATACGCAAATTCTACGGAAGTTCCATGGATTGTATCCGTTACAAGGCGATGGACGCCATCAGTCGTTCGATTTAACACCGCCGTCTGGTCTTTCGTTCTGTTGCATTCTTTGCTAATAAGTATATTGTCTAAGGGGAAATGACTTTATACCTTCATGAGTCGTTTCTTCTGTTGAAGACGCTGCTTGGCCCAACGGTTAGGGTATTCGTGTCGTGATCATAAATCTGTAGGTTCGATTCCTGGATCCGGCGAAGTGTAGTATCCTCGAGAAAAGTACTTCATTTCACGTTACTCCGATTTCTACTCTAAATGAATGCTAGCTGGGTGCCGTTGCAACTCTCCCTTTCTTCCTCCTTTCAACAGTCACATTTTAGAAGTACCACAAGCTGAAGAGTTGGCAGACCAAGAAACTGTTTATCTCTGTCTCGCGTCGACATACTCACATAAAACGATTAGCGAAAACATATTTCATGCTACCCTGCCATACTGAATCGTCATTCTAGTAACACCTGATAGAAGCACGTTCTATACTTCTCTTCCTCAAGATTGTCTTTCCGATCACGTTCTTCGAGAGAAATTTTGCAAGATGGAGAAAAATAATCTAAAAAAACAGAAGCTAGTATTACAGTTCTATATTTAAGAGATGAGGAATTATGTACATTATCTACATTATTTACATTTGACGAATATTTGTCTTCATCTTGTTTGTTGTTAATACAACGTTTTGGCTGATATACCCTCCAGCCTTCATCAGGTGTCTTGGGGAAATTTCGAACCTGGGTTCTCATTACTAAGGTATTTTTCGATGTAGTTGTTGTTGTTGTTGTTATTATTATTATTATTATTATTTTATTATTATTATTATCATCATTATTCAGGTCACTGCTTGGAATCGAACTCGGAATATTGGGGTTAGTAGCCCGTGCTCTTAACCACTACGCCATATGCCCGACGGCAAGACACCTGCTGAAGGCTGGAGGGTATATCAGCCGAAACGTGTTAACAACAAACAAGATGAGGACAAATATCCGTCAAATGTAAATAATGTAAATAATGAAGGTAGTATTGTTTCAAAATTCAAGGTGACTGATATTTATTTCTTGATAAGTTCCCATCAGTTATTAACGTACCTTCTTTAGAGTTCTGGAGCCAACACCAATGGGCCAATTGAGCCTCCTTCTTAGAGACATTAGTGCAACCGTTTGATCAAAAGCGCTCTAGCTGTTGCTATCCAGTGATCTTATTTTTTCTAACATCATTTTCTATATTTTCTTAAGATGAAAGTGTGTAATTTGAAAGTAACGATGCCTTTATTTCCAACAGATAGAACAATGATTTAGTGACACTGATATTGTTAGAAGACTAAATTGGATTTATCCATAGTTTTTTAAAATCTATATTTCTAACCTAGGTATGAGTGTTGTTCTGCCTTCCATGAACCAGTCTGCTTGTTTCTCTGATCGATGTTGTTATTGGCTATAAAGTAACTTACTACCAAGATGTAAGGCGCTCCAGTTCTGACGATTTCATCTTTCCTAGTGAAGCGCAATTTTAGTACACTTATTTAGTTGCTCTGTCTAATTGCCTCACAAGGGTCATGAGGTGTTTAGCTAAATTCTCTCGGTTACGAGCGTTCATTTTAGGTCTGCGGTTTGAGAATACCTTTCTCTTTTTCTCCCGACGTTCCCAGGGACCCTCAAAAGCGGTCATGGCCACTACTTTATCTTCCTGAGCAAGAATAAGAAACGATAAGAGCATTATTCTGAATGTTTTACATTTAGAACAAGATATTATTTGAAGAAGATGTCGTTTCTGTTTCTAGCATGTCTAACGACCACACAGGTTTACTCGTTGTTGCGTCATCAGTTTATTGAAAGACAGTACCATATGTGTATTCGTAAGATATTTCTGTCAAATGTTTGACAATCTACAATTTTCTATAGTTTTTCTGTTACTCTGTACTTTCAATATTAAGTTCATTCATCACTTGATATATTCTGTTATTCTTGTTCTTCTATTTCCTACTCTTTCCTTCAATCTTTTTCTTCCATTATCATTATTTATTTATTTATATTATTGCTGTAGCTGACATTTTCATCATAACTCATCCCAATATAGCTCTATTTCTAGTTTTGGAGCTGATTCTAATATCTATTATGTTTGATTTATTTTATCTTCTATATAATGTTATCACCGTTCTTCTTATAAATCGTTCCTTCTATTTAAAGAAGCGTTCATGCTTTTTTCCCCTTCAAACGTAAACCTTTTCTGATAATTCGTTTTGCGATCGTTCTCTCTCTCTCTCTCTCTCTGATATTTCAGTAAATGCTTATTTTTTGATGCTACATTTTCTATCTGGTGCTATTACATCATATTCATATTTTAAGATTATTTTGTTTAATTCATATATTGTCGTTCCCCCATAATATCATGGCGGGAACGATCTTTCTGTCCCTTCAAATAGATGATTTATAGATGAAAAGAAAGAGATAACATTTGGTTCAAGTACAATACTCAACTGGTACTCCATTCTTATCAACTTTGGTTTTCATCGAAGCGAGATAAAATAAAGTTAAACTCACTAGGAATTGACCTCAGAGCGTCGCATTAATTAACACGAATGAATTTCCCCCAACACTAACGACGCTGCAAATTCACCACCTTGCTTTGTATCGATTTGTCTTTATTCTTTCTAGCCGTCTTCTTTAATGCCATTACAGTATGTTTCCGTATATGTCGATGTTTATTTGACGTTTGAAGGTAAGTCCGAATGTATCGTGTTATCTTAGGACAGCTATTGATTAAATAAATTGATTTACTGTTTCAATACTATTTTTGCTTTCTAAAATCTAAAATGTTTTCCATTGCTCTGATGTAGTTTTTTACTTTGTAGTCGGAGAATGAGTGGAGGTAGCTACGAATTTTTCAGACATTCCAAAATGATGAAGTCACAGCTATTTAATGTTAAACATGTTTTTTTTTTGTAAATTGAGGCTATTATGAATAAACATCAACAGATGTAGAGACTTTGAGAGGCTTACCATCTCAGTAGGAAAAACTAAACAACGGTTTATTCAATACAGAGCAATGATGGCGGAAGAGTGGAGGTAGGATTATATAACGGTGAGATGTTCCTTGCAGGTTCATGTAAACAGAAACCTTTATTGTATCAGTACAGTAGTCGATACGAAGAGCACTATGTTTATTGTATAGGTAAATGAAGATTTGATAATTAGCCGGATGGCGTAGTTTTGTGACCTAAAATCTTCGGTGAGAAGATTTTAGAGACCTAAAATCTTCGGCAGTTCCGACACACACCCATGAGTAATTTTCTAAAATTCTTGATGTTTAGCTCCTGAAATGGATCTCTAATCTTTGGAGTGAATGCTACAGTTTGCCAATGTGATTTCCATGCGATATCATCGGATTCCAGTGGGGAAAATCTTCAGTATGTTTAGCTACCTAATGTATCAGTAATTTAAGTGTTGTTCGGGTTAGTGGTATAACGTTTTCCCCTCTGATATCTGTAATGCATAGATTTTCCCTGCTGTTTCGATATACTGAATATTAATATCAATGTTTAAGGCGGCGAGCTGGAAGAATCGTTAGATTGCCGGGCAAAATGCTTAGCGGCATTTCGCCGTCTTTAGGTTCTGAATTCAAATTCCGCTGAGGTCGACTTTACCCTTCACCCCTCTCGGGGTCGATAGAATAAGTACCAGTTGAGCATTGAGGTCGATATAATCAACTTAACCCTTCCCCCAAACTTGCTGGCCCTGTACTAAAATCAATGTTGATATGAGTGTTGTTATACTTTGAAAGAGTCATTTTACATATAAAATCAGAAATATTGTCAGATTTTCCACTTTTATGCTATTACACTGGACATTACAATTTTCGTTGAGTTAAATCTGACACTTGTTTTTGACTATCTTTTGACCTCTGAATCCGAAATGGACTTCAGTTCTTCTACATCATGTCAAATTTTGAGCTACAGGATACCCTTGCTTTGTTTCAAAGGTCATAAAAATACCACACCTAACAAATTTGTACTTATAGAATGGTTTTAAAATTTACATAAAATGGAAGATAATAAAACATTACTTGACTATAATGTTTGTACGTTCCTTCAAAAGATCTTGTTGCTGTGAGTCAAATTGTGTGCAAGTAGTTAAGGTAAAAATTTACGCTTATAGTATTTCTTGGTGTGAACCAGCATTCAATTACCGTTCGGTTTTCCCCCTTATCCCACCTTCTGTTTTGCATCTGGCTTTGTGTATAAGCAATCTCTGGATGACGACCGGGCCAAATACACTTTATTCTCTAGCGATAGTCAGCCATCATATTTACATCCCA
>NC_142939.1:61310395-61312895 GCF_046866305.1 Octopus bimaculoides | reverse complement strand
TCCTCTAGTAAACTAATAAAAAAAATAAACATATTATGGATTATATATAAAAGAAAACGGTACTCCGTCGGTTACGACGATGAGGATGCCATTTGATCAGATCAACGGAACAGCCTGCTCGTGAAACTTACGCACAAATACAGTCTACAGACAGGTGTACTCTTAAAGTAGTCCTTCAGCGTGACACATAGTGTAACAAGATTAGCCCTTTAAGATACAGGCGTTGCTTATTTTTGCCAGCTGAGTGAACTGGAACTACTTGAAATAAAAAGACTTGCTCAAGAACATCTCGCTGCGCCTGGAATCGAACTCACGAATACGGGAAACCCTAAGCCACGCGCCTTCACATTACAGTATTTAGGCACATTTTATATTATTTTGAGTTCGAATGGTGTTGAGCTGGTAGAATCGTTGGCACGTCAGGCAAAATGTTTATTGGCATTTTGTCCTTTTCGTTCCGAGTTTAAATTTCACCGCGGTCGACTTTGCCTTCATCTTTTCGAAGTGGATAAAATAAATACCTTTTCTACTCTAGGCACAAGGCCCGAAATTTTGGGGGAGGTGGCCAGTCGATTAGATCGATCCCAGTACGGAACTGGTACTTAATTTATCGACCCTGAAAGGATGAAAGGCAACGTCGACCTCGGCGGAATATGAACTCAGAACGTAAAGACAGACGAAACACCGCTCAGCATTTCACCCAGTGAACTAACGTATCTGCCAGCTCGCCACCTTAGGATTAAATAAATACAAGTTGAGCTCTGGGAATGATGCAGTCGAGTTACCCAATTTCTCGAACTTGCTGGCCTTCTGCCAAAATTTGAAACCAATTTGATTGGCTTGGGTTGCTTGTTTTGATGTTCGCCGTACGAGTCACATCGTCCACTATCCATCTTAATAAGTGCATCAACACCGGGCCAGTAGACAGCAGTTCTTGCCAGCTGCTTCATACGTCCCATGGCGAAGTATCCGATATGCAGCAGATCTAGGATATTAGACTGTAAGTTCTGTGGAATCCATAGTAGATACTGAGTGCATCCGACAACTTCCGGAACTTTTCGACTTCACCATTGTTCTCAGTGTGCTTCAGTGGCCACCCTTCGCGGACATAGAACTTCACTCTCAGACTCTTGACGGCGGATGTTGCTGTCCACGCGTTTGACTTGAAGACAGAACTTTCATTGTGCACACCATGTCCATGTCTTCATCACTTTCCTCCTTGTTGAAGTCGTTGTCGTCTCCGGATAGCAAGCGGCTAAGACCATCATTCGCTGTTTCCGGTGCGCTATTGTGTAGTCAAACTCGTTCAGCCACAGGGTCCATCGAGCTAGTCGGTTGGCTGCGAAAAGCGGTGTCCCTTCCTTCGGGCCGAACAGTGCCGTCAGTGGTTAATGGTCAGTCACCACTTTGAACTGACGTCCGTACAGGTACTAGTAGAATTTCCGCAAGTCAAAAATAATGGCTAGAGCTTCCATGTGAATTTGGCTGTAGTTTCTTTCTGAAGACGTGAGAGTCTTGGACACGTTGGCAATTGGGCGCTCGCTTCTATTCGGATAGTGATAAAAGAGGACCGCTCCAATTCTAACGTTAGACGTGTCACAAGCCAGTCCTGGAGGCTTGTCCGGGTCGAAATGTACAAGGATATTTACCTGAGGAAACTATATTTTTCAACTGTTCAAACGCTGCTCGTTCCTCATCTCCCCACTTCCAGAGAGTTGCCTTCTTGGTTAAGCAGTGAAGCGGCTCGGCCGTAGTGGCCGGGTTTGGGATGAACTTCCCGTAGAACTGAACCGGACCCAAGAAAGACTTTAAGCTTGAGACGTCCGTAGGTAGGTGGCATCTTCATTACTGCTTCGACCTTGGATCCCTTCGAGATCCCTTCGGCCGACAAAGTGTAGCCATAATATTCCACACTGGATTGTGCGAACAGGTAGCTCTCACGACAGCATCTGAGCCCTTTGTCATTCAGGCGAGAGAGCAAACACCTCAGGTTGCTCAAATGGTCAGTGGAATCTTGCCTGCTGACGAGCATATCGTCTTCGAAGACGGCAATTCCAGGTAGATCACTGGTTAGGATATCCATGATCTCCTAGAAGTGACCAGACGCTGACTTAATTCCAAATGGGAGTCGTTGTTGCAGGATGACTCCGCAGTGAGTGCCTTCGTTGATTCTCTGGTGCCAGATTGATCTGGTTGTAGGCATCAGAAAAGTCAATCAACAAAGGTGACCAGAAATGAAGCCACGGTGACCAGAAATGAGGCCAAAGTTGTGATGTTGAATCAAAAGCAGTTGAATAAGAAGGAAAATGGGAAGTGGGACCGGAATCCTTTTCAGAAATTTGAACTTGGATCAGCCTTCTCAAAGCTTCCATGTCCTTTCTGTGCTGCTGCTCGTGTACTGCCATTTGTTCCATTTGAAGTTGAAGTTGTTGTGTGAGCAACTTTATCAGCTCTCCGCTTTGTTCTGCCATTGTTGTCAAGGTAAAAATAGAGTCCGATA
>NC_142939.1:61305395-61307895 GCF_046866305.1 Octopus bimaculoides | reverse complement strand
ATATATATATATATATATATATATATATATATATATATATATATATATATATATATATATATATATATATATATATATATATATATATATATATATATATATATATATATATATATATATATGGTCGTGTGCAAGTCTGTACAAACGTATAAAAATCTTCGTCAAAGAAAACCTTTAGATATGAATACAAACTAAATGAAGTTGAATTGGTTTACCCTGACTTTTCAACGTTGGCTGCTTCAATAATGCGTCTTTTATCTCACTTCAGCAGGAAGAATTCGTGTCAAATCGAACTCGGGTTCAAATGGCAGATAGTTCTTTTAATTAACCTTTATTTTTTATTCATTTTCCACTAACATTGATTATTTCGAAATTCTCACCGTAATTCTTTCTTTTATTAAGTTGCCAATGCAATCTGCTATTTGCTTTTGAGAAGGATATATATTTTCGGAAAGTAAATTTATGAAAGAAAATCTTTGTTGGTGATTTTTAAATAGAATTTGTCTTAGATTTCGTATTTAGAGTGTATAATTTGTTACCCTGAGAAATAAGTTCAAGTAACAGTCTTTCTATAGAGACGAAAATATCAAAAGATATTCAACGTCTGATTCCTTGATTAATTCGTCCTATTTCTGTTCAAATATATTCTTATCCAATTCCGTGTATCCAGTTCTATTTTAATCATCTCCTGTGTAGTATATGTCTGTGAATTAATGTATATATATTTCTTTATTTTTATCTTTCCTTCTCTTTCCTGCACTCTTTCTTTCTGTCTTTTTTTTCTCTCCCGTTCTCTTTATATATATATATATATATATATATATATATATATATATATATATATATATATATATATATATATCATATATTCATCCTCTCCTCTTCTCCCTCTACATATCTCTGCCATTAGTGTCACTCCCTCTCTCTCTCTCTCTTTCCCTCTCTCCCTCTCTCTCACACACACAGAAACACAGAAACACACACACATACACACAAGCAAGCATTCTCTTTTATTCTATTCCCTTAAGCCTAGACGTCCCACGCTGTTTTTCATCTATTGCAACCTTATCAGCTGTTTTATCTCTCTATCTATCTATCTATCTATCTATCTATCTATCTATATTTCTATCTAAGTAGCTGTCTGTCTGTTTGTTTATCTATCTATCTATTTATCTATCTACCTATCTACCTGTTTATGTGTCTATCTATCTCATTCTCGGTCTCTCTGTATATCTATATACCTTACCTGCCGATCTCACGTTACGCCTCTCCGTCTTCCCTTCATTTTCTCATGTTCTCTCTCTCCTCCTCTGCTTTCTCACCCTCTTCCTCCTACCATACTCATTTCTCTGTGACACACACTTATTCCCTTCTTTCCCTCCCTCCCTCGCTTCCTCTCTCACCTCTCTCACCTCTCTCTCTATCAATCTTATAGACTATATCTCAGATTTCTATTCATTGAATCATATGTCTTCTTTACTCATAACGTTACTTCCCTGGGTCTTTGCTCATTTAGAGTTTAATATAGTGCACTCGGAAGCCCTATCTCTCTCTACACTACAATGCAACTTCACGCACACAAATCTACATGCATGCGCGAACACACACACACGTACATCCATATACAAATGCATATTCATATAATCATATATGTGTATGTTCATTTTTATATTATATATTATATATTCCATATTCTATATCCCACATTAATTTTACAAGAATATAAATAAAACATAAAAAACAGACAGAGTTGGAATTCTTTTAAATAAAATTATATATATATATATATATATATATATATATATATATATATATATATATATATATATATATATATATACATACATACTTAAATAATAACGTAGGGTTGATGTCCTACGGGCTCAAAAGGTTAGATTCTACTGACATAGTGCAGAGTCCTGTTGTCAAACATAGGGTCTCCCAACAGCCACCATCTTGATCCAAGGCAGCACTACCTCCTTCAGGCACTTGATTGAAGACTCCAGGTTGAGTCTGAGGCCGAGTAGGAAGACGAATATAGGCATAACGTCGCCAACACTAGTGATCACTCCAAACTCCATGATGTTGACTGGATGTTTGATTTTTATCATTCTCATTACATGTCCTCAGATTGGCACCCAAATATTCTGAAAAATTCGTATTGGAGCTTCCGGCGCGAATGCGAAGCAGTACAGCATACCGATTCTAAATTTCTGGCAGAGTGAATTGCATCATGGTGCTGTTTTTCCAACAGATGGTGCTCAACTGAACATACTATACTTTGTGGTCCACAAAATCAAAAACGAACAGTGCGTGAAACTAAAGTTATAAAATGGCGACAATTTACCCATCGCACCCTATATATATATATATGTGTGTGTGTGTGTGTGTGTGTGTGTGTGTGTGTGTGTGTGTGTGTGTGTGTACTAAAGTATTAATTAAAAGAGACAAATTTAAAGGTCGGTAATATAGTGCAATTAAATTGGCACCACAGAGTACA
>NC_142939.1:61265395-61300395 GCF_046866305.1 Octopus bimaculoides | reverse complement strand
AGTGGTAATAGTAGTGATGGCAACAACGATGATGATGATGATGATGATGATGATGGCGGTGGTGGTGGTGGTGGTGGTGGCGGTAGTGATGATGAAGCAGAAACACTTAATTTTTTCTGTATGTCAATTTTTTTATTTTCAAAGAAGTACGTCTTTGGTCATAAATATTGACAAAAGAAACAACTTTCCGTCATTTTTTTTTTTTTGTTATGAATGAATTTATGAAATCGTAAGAAATTATGTATATCCATTTGAAATTATGACCTGATAAACTAAAGTAAATACGGCTATACAAAATCATCTCCTCTACATGTTGTAAAACGTGACTGAAAGATGTTGAAGTAGGGTTTGCATTCTGACCTCGTAAAGCCCTCATTACCAGCAACTACCAAAAAGCAAACCAATGGGTTGGAGGTTTGTTACCTGAGTAGTTTAAATGTGTCATTTGCCAAGAGTTGGGAATCGCCAACAAATGGCGGATGCAGCGAAGCGCTGTTACTGCACGTTCTTCCAAGCTGCTACAACATTCAAAATCATACGTGTCTATAACAAATTATATTTCTACCTCTCTTTCGTCCCGCAAAATCTTACATGGCTGTACAAATTTATATCTCTGCCGTCTGCAGCCCGTAATTCATGGAGCTTTACGTAATTTCTCCAAATTTTCGGGTTGCTTAATCTGTATGTAAATACCCACCACCACCACTTTGAACAGAGGATACACAACGCAAGTCTGCAACAGGGTTAACCCTTAGCCCCCAAGTGTCACTGCAACTCATTTTCAGGTAAGTGTAGTGGAACAACTTCAAATGAAGAGTCTAGTTCAATAACACAACGCGCTGTCCAGTCGGAGAATCGAACTCACGAGCTAACATTGGTCAGCCCAACATCTTGACCACTAAGCTAAACGACTCTAACCTATTAGTAACTTTATAAAATAAAACCAACATATACGTGATTACAAGTAACCCCGTGAAACTGTACAGAAATACGTCGCCTTGTTAAGTTACACATAATTATATAGGACGTGTAGCGTTTCGAGGCATGTAATTCTTAACGCGTAGACTATATAGATATAAATATGTACAACCGAAATGCTTCTGTGTCCCTCCTATATTCAGATATGTCAAGAAAATGTAACTTGTAAATATATTATGAAATGATAAGTATAGGCGTAGGTGTCTGGTAAGAAATTTGCTTCCTAACCACATGGTTCCGGGTTCAGTCCCATTACAGGACACCTTGAGCAAGTATTTTCTACTATAGCCTCAGTTCAATCAGTGCTTTGTGAATGTATTTATTGGTCGAAAACGGAAAGAAGCCCGTCGTATATATGTGTATATGTATGTGTTTGACAACCAGTGTTGTTCACGTAGACCGGGTTATTTGGTTTCTATAGCGTATAGGTGACCAAGATTCCAAGACTCCCTCTGAAAGGGGCACCAGTTCATTGTAGGGTAACTCATTTACTGCTGATCAGACTGGAGCAGCCTGAAATGAAATGTTTTTCTCAAGAATACAACGCACCGCCTGGTCTGGAAATCGAAACTAAGATCTGGTGGTCACGATTGCAACACCCTTACCATTATCACACGCGCGTTCAGCTAAGTCAAGAACAGGATGATTATGACTGGAACACGACTACTCGATGGGATAATCAACAACAACGACGACAAAACGCAACGGCGACCAACACAGACACCATTACCACAACAACGATGACGACTACAAGAACAAGAAGATCAACAGCAACAGAATAACCGAAAATGAGTTAAAGTATAAAGATCAATTACTTAATTCGTATTTATTCGGTTTTCATTGATCTCGGTTTACCAATCGAAGAGAAAGCAAAACAAAAAAACAAATATATATATATATATATCAATATATTATAAATTAACTACCAACAAAAATAATTGGTAAGCTAACTCAAAAAATCATCACCAAAATAGCAGAAAAAAACGACAGTGAAGATATGCAGACTCTTCAAGAATCGATCCTTTTGGTTATATTAATAATAATAATAAATTGTGAAATTTTTTTCGCCATGAACGGTTTGTGTTTTTAAACGGAATGTATTTTTTCTGATGTTATATTTATTCCTGAATGATGTGTAAAGAGATTTTGATTTAAGTCTCTTAATGAATTCTTTATACTGAAATATATATTGAAGAAGATAAATATGTTCATTTGAATTTATACGTTTTTGCGTCGTAACTCCTTTATTATATATATATATATATATATATATATATATATATATATATATATATATATATATATATATATATATATAAATCAAATATTAACCTAACGGAAATTGATGTTGCTGCCCTTAAAGGTCATACTTTTGACAGCTTCCGGTAAACGATTAAACCTTAGAGACGTAAAATTTCGGAGGAAACCGAAGTCGTATAACTTCCATGACCTGGCAGCGACAAGACATTCAACTTTATTGAAATTCAGCAAACAACAGCAGCAACGCTCTTCAATCCCACTTCTGGCCCTCGGGCAAACTTTGCAGAAAGTTAAAAACTGCAAGAATTTGTGTAGTTTATAAATTGAGTTTTCCATCTACATGTTTCGCCATTCCAACACTATGAGAAAATGGTGCCGGTGGCGTTTTTCTATTTTTCCTTCTCTCTCTCTTTCTTTCTTTCTTTCTTTTTTCTTTATTATTATTATTTCTTATAAAGTCTTCAAGAGGAAGATCACAAAAACGTTTGGAATGACAACAAAAGTCACCATCATCACTAATCTCATCATCATCACCATCACCATCACCATCACCATCACCATCATCATCATCATCATCATCATCATCATCATCATCATCACCATCACCATCATCATCATCACCATCACCATCACCATCATCATCATCATCACCATCATCATCATCATCATCATCATCATCATCAACATCATCATCATCATCATCCTCAGACGGATATAATTATCATTATTCTGTTTACAAGTATTGCCAATTTCATAATTAGGATCATCATCGTCACCATCATCATCATCATTGTCCTCCTTGTTGTTCTCCTTGTTGCCGCTGACTTTGTCTTCATCATAATCATTATGATCATCCTGCTCTTCCTCGTCCTCCTCCTCCTCCTTATCATCATCATCATCATCACCATCAACAACAACAACATCGTTATCATCATCATCATCATCATCGTCACCATCATCATCATCAGCTGCAGCAGCACTCTACCCTTCCTCCTCCTCTACCACCACTTTCCCCTCTTTAACCCCTCCTTCACTACCTCGCCATCATTATTACCATCATCATCATCATCATCATCACCTTCTTCCTCATCATAAACCTTCATCAACATCTTCACCATCGTTATCAGAACCATCCTCATCAAAGTCATCAACATCACAAACATCATTACGATTCGTATCCACATAACCATCATCATCATTATCATCAACATCATCATCATCATTTTCATCAGCAGCAACAATATCATATCATCATCACCATCACCACCACCACTAACAACAACAAATACAATATCAACATCATTATCATCATTTTAGTTATCAGCATCACAATTATCATCCTCATAACCGTCCTGTTTTTCTTCTTCATCCTCCTTTCACTCATCTTCCCCATCCTCTTCATCATCGTCCTCATCCTTATTATCACCAACGCCGGTCGATGTTTCAGTTGTCAACATCATCACCTTCATTAATAATACTAGACATTTATCCTTCTATTTACTTTCCTTCACTAATCCGACAAAAAGATTAGTAAAGATTAAAAGCAAAAATAAACAACATCTTAATGATCTCTTTTTCACTTTTAGAATTCCTTCTATTTTGTTTTGTTCCTTTCTTTTCATTTTCATTTTCATTTATTTATTGTCAATTTTCCTTAATTTGTGTTTACCTACAAAAACTTAGATATTTTTCTTTTTCCTTAAATATATTCATCGCAAAATTCTATTTTCCATCATTATTAGCAAAAGAAAAAAAGAAAGAAAAGAAAAAGAAAAATGAAAAGCAGAGAAAGACAAAATAAAGCAGTTTTCTTAATACTTTATCAAATATTCTAGGCGTCTTTGATTGAGTCATTCTATTGGATAGCAGAATTAATTCTGCTTCATCTTTAAATCCATTTCGTCTCCACAGAGTAAAGTCAAAGTGAATCTGAAACGTTGGTATAAAATTTTAGCACAAGGTCAGCAATTTAGGAAGGGGCTAATTTGGTTAAATCGAGCCCAGTACTCAACTGATACTTATTTTATTGACCCCGGAAGGGATGAAAGGCAAAGTCGACCCCGGCGACATTTGAACGCAGAATGTAACGAGGGACGGAATACCGCTAAACACTTTGCCCGTTGTGCTAACGTTTCTGCCAGCTCGCCACCTTAAATTGAATCAGAAATATCATTTTGTGTATGTGTGTGTGTGTGTGTGTGTGTGTGTGTGTGTGTGTGTGTGTGTGTGCGTGCGTGCTTGTACGAGTGTTTGTGTGTGTGTGCGTTTGGTTATGTATGTAAGTATATAGATGTATTGCCCATTTGACTGGTTCTATGTTTCGTCTTGCAGAGTTTCCACCGAGAACCACTTTCACCAAGCATGCTTGATAGGGTTGTCAATGCTTTTATATACATATACATATATGTGTGTATATATGTATATATATATATGTATATATATATATATGTGTGTGTGTGTGTGTGTGTGTGTGTGTGTGTGTGTGTGTGTGTGTGTGTGTGTGTGTGTGTGTGTGTGTATGTGTGCGTGTGTGTGTCGTGTGTGTATATATATATATGTAACGCAGTGATTAGGTGTTTTGCAGTCACAGTCGGGGTTTTCTATACCCAGACCAGCAGCGCGTTGTGTTCTTTAGCAAAACAATTCATTTCACGTTGCTGCACTCCACTCAGGTGTAAATGGATAACCCTGCGACGGAGAAGCTTTCCGCGTCAGGGGGAATGTTGAACTGCTCGCTAATTTGCTTTCTGTCCAAGAGAACATAGTGTGGGTTGCTACCGAAGCGTTTCTGTCATAGCCGGAAACAGATGTCCATTCAATGGTCTGTCGTAATTGCTGAACACGGAACCATCGGGAAAGAAACTTCACACAGTCACGCCTACGTTCGTGTGTGTGTGTATGTGTGTGTGTGTATGTGTATGTGCCTGCGTGTGTATAAGCATGTGTGTATGCGTGTGCGTGTGTGTCAGTGTATGTGCACGTGCGTGTGTATAAGCATGTGTGTGTGTCAATGTATGTGTGTACTTCTGTCTGTGTGTTTGTGTTAGTGTGTCTGTGTGTTTGTGTATGTGTGCGTGCGTGCGTGCGTGTGTCTGTAGGTGTGTGCGTTTGATTTAAACAGAACGCTGTACCTAGCTACGCGGGTTCCAAGTTGATAATCATAAACCTAATCATTTGTACTGTTTATCTGTTTGTTTCCTTTCTCTCGGGCTGATTTTATCTACACCGCAGAAGATTCATTCTTTTGTATATCAGTTCCCATTGGCCAATTTCAAATCTTTATTTCATTAAAGCATTTTTTGTTTGTTTTTGCTCTTTGTCTTGGTTGGCTTCACTATTACATCAATCTTCCATCTACGTTTTATTTCAGATAATAATTTTTATCGTCATGTACGTTATTATTGCCATCAGCTAATTTCTTGGTTGCTGTGGTTTTCAGTTTCTTAAACCTCTTTGTCTAAATTATTCTTATCAGAAAAATATTAGTTTTCTTTGACCATTTCAGTACTTGTCGCGCCTCCACTTATTGTATAGTCATATGTCATTTTCTAAATCACATCCTGTATTAGTGACATTTTATTTATAACTTTATTGTCCAGCGCAGCATTTGCATCGTATCTTTCTATCGATCACGTCATCACATCCTGCTTTACTAATACTGCTTAGTCGTTTATCTCTTTTAGTTGGTCAATTCAGTAATCATAATTTATCTGGCAATCGATTACATCATAGTATCCAGTTTCTCAAAAAATGATCATATATTATTGTCTAATGTACCTAAAATATGATTTTTCCTATGCACTGTAGAGTGATTGTATTTTATACTTGTAGTCACTAAATTGTCGATTTTTCCTGAAATTTCATTCATTGGTTAATTTGGCGTATGTGTTGGTGTATATGAGTGAGGAGACATTGGCACTGTGTGCATTCAGTTCAATTTTCGCTGCTCTTAGTCATCAGTTACAATCTTTTTTTCTTTTCTTTAACCAGGTATTTATTTTTTGTGTCTACAACGTGACATGACTTCATTTCTTCTGTTTATCAAGCGTATTTTCCCGTAATATGTATATGATTGTTGTGATTCACATAAGCTACGTCCTGCAATAGTTTATCTAATATGTAACACAGACTATATATTATTTTTAAATGTGCTTCTAGACTTTAAATTGTAAAGTTTAGTTGCATTCTCGAGTTATGCCGACTCATAAGAGCCGTTTTCTCGGTTTCCACGGCGTATAGATTCCCCACACGGCCAGTCACTATTTGGTCCAAAAAAGGTTCATTCGTGAGATCTAACAGCAAAGAAGATCATCTCAGAAAATTTGTGAGGAACCCATTGACTAAATTTGCTGAATTTTGCGATGGCACGCAGATATCGATAAATAGTTGAATGACCAAATCCAAGATTCTCTGCTACTTCCTCAGCAGTTACGATGGGATTATGTTCCACCAGGGGCTGTAGGACGTCTTCGTTGAGCTCTACAGATCTTCCAGGACGAGGATCGTCTTCTAGGCTGTAGTTTCCGGCTCGGAATATATGGAACCAAAGTTGACACTGGCTTACGCTTTTTGTCCGAACCCCATATACTGCATTAATATTTCTCGCACTTTCCGTACAAAGCAAAATATGCCGAATATGCTCCATTGTCACTTTCATTACATATTTGAAAAAATAACTGTTAAAATCGAACATTTCCATTGTCACAAATTATTAGGCAAGTATAATAAAAATGAGAATTATGTCAGAACAAACATTTATTTAATTCAACAGTAAAGGTTTAACAAAAGATTATTCATAAGAGACTTAATAGTAAACATAATACGTTCGAATGAAAATAATGATGGAATTATGAGGGCATATAGCTCCTAATGTTTGATGTATGATCCTCTACATGCAATAACCTTTCTTACGCGCTGATCCATTAAATTTGTCAACGTGATGATATCTTCTTGTGTCACGCTTTGAGCAGCATTTACAATAGCATCCCAGAGGGCTATTTTACTTGAAAACTGTCGTCCATCTTTATAAACGTGCATCTTCAGGACACTCCACAGATTCTCGATCGGGTTTAAGTCAGGGAAACAAGGTAGCCACTCCATCGAACGAACTCCAGAGAAGCCTATTTGCGGTGGGAATCCCTTACTGTTTACTGAATTGTTATTAGTTATTACTCATAATAATATTTGACAGTGCTGGGTCCAGAGATTACGTATATATACATATATATGTATATATATATACATATATATATATATATATATATATATATATATATATATATATATATATATATATAGAGAGAGAGAGAGAGAGAGAGAGAGAGAGAGAGAGAGAGATGGGTACAGCCGGACAAACATACATATATAAAGGGAGGGAAATACACCACTATGAACGGACACTTAGACGGAGTGGAAAAGAGGGGAAGCGGAAACACCCTGAATTGCTATTGTTTTTATTTTTATTATTATTATTATTATTATTATTATTATTATTATTATTATTATTATTATTATTATTATTATTATTATTATTTCACAGTGTCTAATCTTGAAAATGCATATTTATCACCTGAGGAAACACAACTAAACCTTATTATGCAAACAAATAGTTGCATAATCAAATACCTGTATGTTTGGAGAACTACATTGCAGGGAAACAATTGTAGTGATTAAAAACAACTGTTCAACCGTACTCCTTCTTGTTAACTCTAATTTCTTCAATTGTATGTATGTATATATAAAAAGAGAGAGAGAGAGAAAGAAAGAAAGAAAGATAGATAGATAGATAATAGATAGATAGCTGTGTGTGAGTGTGTCTGTGTGTCTGTGTCTGTGGGCAACAAGACTCTGTGAACAAACTTTTATTTAGAAGCGTCGAATGTGGACCCGAGTTAAATATAGTTCCCATATATTTCAAAAGCGGTAGTTGTTTTGCAAGGTATACAATCATTTGGGCTTTTTTTTTTTTGCTGAACCGAAGTAATGACTTGCAGTTATTAAACTGGGAATTCATATGTTATGGCGTGTTTCTCGAAAGAATCAAGAAGGAAGTGTTCCGCAATGTTGACCCTCTTATAAAGGTTATCAAATTTCCATTTGCCTGCTCTGTTCTTATCACACAACAAACAGAAACCATTGTAAGATATTTTCGTGACGACCACAAAGTAGTTTTATGGGATTTTGAAAATCAACATTGTAAGCCGCTTTTGGTTTTATATACAACGGCCATGCATTAGCAAGTCTCTTATGCAATTGTTCATTGTATTGCCTCTTAAAATACAATTCTTAGTCTGAGAGACAGAGAGAGGGACAGGGAGAGAGAGGGAGGGAGAGAGAGAGACAGAGAGAGAGAGAGAGAGAGAGAGAGTGAGAGAGAGAGAGAGAGAGAGAGAGAGTTGCATTATGTGTAGAAAGCTCTAGCAGTTTCTGAATATATTTTTATATCTCGAATAAATCTTCTGCGATTTAATATGCAAATATATAATGCTTTCATCGTTGCAGCCAACTGTATCTCGGTTACCAGGAAATGAAAAACAAGGTCAGTGACTATAAATATTGTTTTCGCTGAAATAGTTTGTAGAGGTCTTAAAATATCCAGATATGAAATACCAATGAAGATAATGAGTAATGCTGAAGCAGTAGAAACCATATTACATAAGGTAAACGAATACGAAACAATAAAAACTCGACATAATTTTAGTAAACATATTTTGTGATATATGTTTGACGAATTTGGGTGGTTAAATTTC
Source organism: Octopus bimaculoides (assembly GCF_046866305.1). Classification (NCBI taxonomy): domain Eukaryota; kingdom Metazoa; phylum Mollusca; class Cephalopoda; order Octopoda; family Octopodidae; genus Octopus; species Octopus bimaculoides. The sequence goes on along the minus strand of NC_142939.1, from coordinate 61,291,408 downwards.
ATAGCATGGTAGGAATACACCAATTTATATTCATAGAAAAATAAACTTTCGTTAAGATCTTGTGTGTTTGTACATCTACATATGTATGTATGTATGTATGTATGTTGATATACATGTATGTATGCATGTGTATATATATATATATATATATATATATATATATATATATATATATATATATATATATATATATATACATATATATGCTTGAGTGGTCTATGGTGTCTCGAAATAATTAATTAAAAGAATTCTCCAGGTGGTGCTAATGAGTTAGTCATGGTCTGGGCGGATAATGCCCAAAACCAAACTAAGTTATGTAATTTATATACATGTGGGCGTGTATGCGTATATATATATATATATATATATATATATATATATATATATATATATATATGTGTGTGTGTGTGTGTGTGTGTGTGTGTGTGTGTGTGTGTATGCACGCATGTATGTATATATACACGTATGTATAGCTATGTATACGAGATGGTATCAAAGAGTTGACGGACGAGTTATGTTTAATAAAAAAAATAACTTATTTACTTAAGAGTGACCTTTGAGCTGCATTTTCATCTTGAAGAAAAAAATGGAAGTCCGAAAGTGCTAAATCTGGCGAATGGAGCAGGTGCGGAAGCGACACTATGTTGTTTTTGGCGAGAAACCCACGAGTGAGGAGAGCTCGGTGACAGAGTACATTATCGTCATGAAGGTTCCAGGCATTGGATTGTCTGCACGGACTCATATGACAGAGCAGCAACATCAGCAATATCGTTGATTGTCTTCCGATAATCCTCATGCATAACCTGATGAATTTTTTCCATATTTCCGGGAGTGACTCTCGTGGCAAGTCTTCTAGATCGCTCATCGACTTCCGAGGATGTTCTTCTGCTTTTGAACCGCCCGTGCCCCTTGAAACATTGTGTACGACCCATTGTCTCGTCTCCGTAAGCTTGCCAAAGCAACTTCAATGTCTCTGAGCAAGCAGACTTTCCAAGAGTTTGACGCAAAATTTCATGTTGGCTCTTTGTTCCATGACAAAATCACAAACTACAGCATACACATGAAGACAAAAGCACAAATTTCACAACTTGCAAAGTAAACACACCGATGTCACTCGACACACTGCTTCATGAAGGTCATTACTATTTTTCACTGCGCACGCAACCGTGAGCTACCCTCTATTGGCGCGCTACACAACTAGTCCGTATAAATATAGATGTATATTCCCACGCTCGTAACAAAAGTTCGTCTGCCACAGGCACAAGCCCTTCGTTATGCTTTTAGGTTTTGCCTTTTCCAGGAAGAATAATGATCAATAGACACCAGAGTTCATTTACTACACTATTTGCTATCGAGGTTGTCTCCTCTAGCCTTCGATTTTTCGCAGGTACTCACAGTCGGTTAAATGGATTTAGGCTTGGAATTGTCGAAAACCTACTCCAGCTATTCCCAAGGTTGTCGAGACTTGACCGCTTGCCTAAATATGCTGCCAGTCAGGTTGTGGGCACATTTAAAGAATACTTCACTCATAATGTCTTAGAGCAAGCTGGGACCTTTTTAAGTCCTCACAGTATTGCTGCTATATAGTTTGAGCCCTCAACTTTCCTTGTGGCAGGCATCGGTCTTATATGGCTTTTAGCAACCCTCTACAGCAGACAAACTCTGCAGCAGACAAACTCAGCAACGGATCCATTTCAGTCCCCAACGACACAAACTTGCAGCGGGTTGCATCGTGCTACGTGTGAGCTGTAATAATCTTGAGCGTCACGATATAGAAAAAGTTACATACACACATAAGCACACTCACACACACACACACACACACACACACACACACACACACACACACACACACACACACACACACACACACACACACACACACACACACAAATACTTGTGTTGTTATATCTAAAACATGCCTCGTTTAGCTTCAGTCTCTTTCAGTCATTGGACTGCGGTTATCCTGGGACCCCGCCGCCTCGAAGGGCTTTTGCCCAAAAAGTCGACCCCAGTACATAATTTCCTTTTGTTTTTTTTTAAAGCCTGGTATTTATTCCATCAGTCTCATTTCGCCTAACCGCTAATATCTCGGGGACGTAAACAAACCATCACCAGTTTTCAAGCAACGATGGGGAACAAATACAAACACGCACGCGCGTGCACACATAAGATATTTGCCTCAAGTACTACACAGTGGGATTGAAACCATAACCATGTGATTGGGAAACAAATTTCTTACCTCACACCTACATATACAACTTGCTCTTGTATGATTTATTTCTCTTTTCAACCTAAGTTAAAATATCTTCTCCCGTTTCAAACACCTTTAACATCTTTAACCAACAAGGTTCCCTCCCTTTCCGTATCATAAAACTGGCTTTCGTTATAACACCCCAGTAGTTTTACCTTATGCTTATTACGTATGCAAGTTCATGTTATGTTTTGCACTCAATGTAATGGCTGCACAGTTTTACCTTCCAATAATTTGTATTACTTTACACCCAGTACTGAGTACACATTTGTCTTCCATTTGATTACGCACTTATATGATTTGTATGCATATGTATAGACACATTCATGCATACATGTAATTATGTATGTATGTGTATATATATATATGTATATATATATATATATATATATATATATATATATATATATATATATATACATATACACATACATAATTACATACATGCATAAACTTACATGCATATATATATATATATATATATATATATATATATATATATATATACACACACGCATATACACACACACACACATATATATGTATTTCGTATATACGCGTTGTGTGTTGTCCGTGTGTGTGTATGTTTGTCTACGTGTGTCTATGCAGACGTATACATACATACTTATTAACACATGTAGTATACATAGATAAAAGCATACGTTTACAATGTGTGGGAAAAAAAAAAACGGAAGACAAATTGGAAGATTGAATTAATTATTTTCGTAAAGAAATTCGTGACAGGAATTATATTTTCAGAGGGGTGAGGAAAAATGAAAACAAAAACTGCATAAATAAATAGATAATTTAAAACCTCATTTTGACTAAGAAATTTTTAATTTCTATTTTTATCATTTTCCCGCCTCTGCTTCATTAATCAATACGTCTTTCCGTAGAAATGATTCGTATTTTTATAAATAATACATTTTATATTTCCTCTTCGTTCACGATTTGCGACCAAAATCAATGGCGATATCATGTTAAAGAACGATATATTTTTCATTTAGCTAATCTTCATTAATATTCACTAATTCTTTTATACGAAGTTCTTGTTCGATTTTTGGTTGTTAATTTAATATATCAAAAAGCATAAAGTTCTCTCAATAGTAGGTACAAGTATGGAGCGTGGTTCTCTATATTCAGCATTTCCTCTTCTTCTTTATATATATATATTTATATATTATCTTTTATCTTGCACTTGTTTCAGTCATTAGACTGCAACCATGCTATGACACTGTTTTGACATTTTTTTCGTCGAAGTAATCGACCCCAGTATTATTATTTTGTCTGGTATTTCTTCAGTCGATCTCTCTTACGGAACCGCTAAATTACAGGAACAGAAACACACTACCATTGATTGTCAATCAGTGATGAGGGGACTAACACAGACACAAAGATACACACACTTAAAGATATATATATACGACAGGCTTTTTTCCGTTTCTGTCAACGAAATCTACTGACAATGTTTTGGTCGGCCCAGGACTATAGAAGAAAACACTTGCCTAATGTGCCACGCAGTGGGACTGAACCTGGAACTATGTTGTTGAAATGCAAGCTTCTTACCTCACAACCATGCCTGTGCTTTATACAATCTTTTCTAGTCTAGTATTTCGCCCGGCGTGCTAACGATTCTGCCAGCTCGCAGCCTTAGGAAAAATACACATCAAACAATAAAATTAAAGTGAGGCCGCTGTACTTCATTAGATTTAAGTGACAAAAGCTCGTACAACATGTTTGCTACTCTCTCGGTCGGTTTAGAAGTTTTCGGTGACAAGTGTTGCCCGATGACTGATACTATTTTGACTGCGATTTATATGTCGGGATGTCCTTCTCCTAGAACAGCTGCCTTCCCCCCGCTGGAGCCTCCTCTACTCCTAGGAAGTTTATTTAAACTGTAGAAGGGTTGTATACCTTTTAGGGTCAGAACGTACATCGGAGTAATGGTAATTAAGGGGACACTTTATGCTCCTACAGTTCCAGAAATCTCGAACTGAAGTCTCACAATCGGATACCGTTTAATACCATATGTATACATACGTACATACATACATACACACAAACACACACATATATATATTATGTGTGTGTGTATGTGTGTATGTGTGTGTATGAACGTGTATGTGTGTGTGTGTGCGTGTGTGTGTGTGTGTGTGTGTGTGTAACATGCTATGCTATGCTATGCTATATATATGGATATATAAACACCTCCTCTTGTCACGTGGCTTGAACAGTTGTGTCTCAGTTTGTTTGCTTGTTTGTTTGTTTCAATTTTGGTATCCCTTAGCAACCGTATTTTATCGTGTCGCAAATATTTTGTGTCAGTTATTTCTTATAATTCGTATAAAAAGAAATAACGGTTCTTCGTTTGACGAAATTCTTTTATGTAACCAAATCAATTGAACATTTTAGTGACAAACTAATCCGAACAATTCTTTTGAATGCTAATTCGTTAAACTTTGAAACTCAGCCAACTTCTACAAGAATATAATTCGGTTCATTCTGTCGATGTAATTATAAAGCTGGGACATTAGAATACTCTGAACATTTGCCTGACATCCAACTGTTTTTGTCAAATACACTGCTCTTCTTTGATACAGAATAAAATTTTAAAATATTCTGTGTACACGCAAGCATGGTCATGTGGTTAAGACGCTCACGTTGCAACTACGTGGTTTTAGGTTCAGATCCACTGTGTAGCACCTTGAGCATATGTCTTCTGCTATAGCGCTGGGGCAATCAATGCCTTTGTGAGATAATTTAGTAGACGGAAACGGCGTGGATGCCCGTCGCATATATGTGCGTGTGTGTGTGTGTGTGTGTTTGTATCTGTGTTTGTCCGGTGTTGGTTTACTTACGCCCTTGTAATTTAGTGGCTTGGCAACTATTAAACTTAAGAAAAGTAAATACGGCGGTTCATCTATTCAACTAACACCTTTCAAAGCAGTTACCCAACATGGCCGCAGTCCTAACGACTGAAACACGTACAAAGGAGGAATAAAAATATCAACACAGAACTTAAAGGGACGTAACTACACACTGTATTACACTTAGTTTGACACTCTGCCTATTGTGTGAGTTTTCTGTTATCATATAAGAGAATATTTAAACAAAATATTGCAAGCAAACTAAACTGATTTCCCCATATTCCCTATTACGATGTAACGTTTTGAGTGATCACTGAAACCAGTAAAAGACGTATAAATAATCTCAGTCTTAATAACAGAATAGTTTTATCTGCTCGAACATACGCAATCTCTGTGGTTTTCTCTGCTATAACACACGTTCTTTATAGTTTTATCTGCTCAAACAGAGTCTTTGTACGTTCATGTGTTGTAATACACACTATCTCTATGGATTTATCTGCAATAACACACATACACACACCTGCTTGCACATATACGCACACACATTCGCACACTAGTTTTTAAGAGGCATCAAAAGTACCAACGAGGAAACCTCTAATCAGCCGTCCGGGTCATTGCTAGAAATAAAAGCCCATTCCCTCATAAATCATAGACGACCATCTTAAAACAAGGGAAAGAACATTACGATGGATAATATAATCCTAGAAGTACAATATATTAAATGCACGATGAGAAGGTTACGGTTGGAATGTCTTTGATTATAAGTCGCCTTGAACAAGGCTGATCTGAGGATTAGCAATAGAAGCAACAACGACAACATGTAGAACATCAATAAGAAATTCTGACATTTTACGTGTTGTAAGAGTGTGTCATTGATGTTACACATATTATTGTGGCGAGCTGGTAGAGTCGTTTGCGAATCGAACAAATATTTAATAGCATTTCTTCGGGCTTTACGTTCTGAGTTCAAATCTCATTGAAGTCAACTTTGCCTTTCATACTTTCGGGGTTTGATGAAATGAGAATTAGTTAATTAGAGGTCGATGCAATCGAATAGACCCTCCCCTACCAAATTTCAGGCTCTGTGCCTATAGTAGAAATGGTATACATATTTTAGTAAGTTCTCTCTCTCTCTCTCTCTCTCTCTCCTCTCTTTCTCTCTCCTCTCTTTCTCTCTCTCTCCTCTCTTTCTCTGCCTCTCTCTCTCTCTCTCCTCTCTTTCTCTGCCTCTCTCTCTCTCTCTCTCTCTCTCTCTTCACATGCTGTGCCCATAGGCATCGGCAGTCAAGGATTTTCATGCCCTTCTGTCCCCCACCACATGAGTTAGCACATTATTCTACAGGTCATTCTGAAGCTAAATAATAAAGCCATCTTATATCTTATCTTTCTGTCTTTTTGGCTTCTTCCTTTCGTTTACCCGGATGTTACCAAACGCCCAAGGCCTTTTCTTATGAATTGAGCATGTCCTCTCCATATATTGTTGAGAAGCGCTCTAGTGGTCGTTGCTCGCTTGAGGTCTTTGATGTTTATCAACCCGTCACTAGAGGAAACCAGATTTTTGCAGCACTTAAGACATTGCACTTGATTTTTCCATGTTCCAAGTCATACAATCATGTAAAAGAATGGGTTCTCTATACGCCCCTAGTATTCTTTCTCCCACGTTGACCGACCAACGTTTAATTGACGATATAGTTTTACTATTATCAGACTTGATCTGCACAATCCATAACATAATTTCCTTGTTTTTTTTTAATTTCCCAGTTTATCTAATGACGGTTCCTAAACCTTGGTTTCAATTGTTAGCATAAGGCCAGCAACTTCGGGAGAGTGGGTAAATCGTTTACAGCGACTCCAGTTTTCAACTGGTATTTGTTTTATCAGGATGAAAGGCAAGTTCGACTGGCGGTATTTGAACTGAGAACGCGAAGAAAGACGAAAGGCTGCTAAGCGTTTTCTCTGAGGTGCTAACGATTCGTGTTAGACTGGTATTTCTAGAAATAAAAGTGACCATAGAGAGACTCCCTTGGGTTTAATTTTCTCTTTGCATGACAAAATTTTGTGCAGTTAAGAAACTGACATTGCAACCCTGTGGTTTGCGTAGAGTCAAAAAGGGTGGCAATTTGGGTATCTTCTTTTACAGCTCCGAGTCGACCAATGGTTTGTAAAATATATATCTATATCTATATATATATATATATATATATATATATATATATATATATATATATATATATATGTATATACATATATAAATATATATATACGCGCGCGCGCACACACACACACACACACATAATACACACACATACACACACACACACACAAACACACACACACACACACACACACACACACACACATATATATATATATATATATATATATATATATATATATATATATATATATATATATATTACAGACCATATATAGGAGAGAGAGAGAGAGACAGAGACAGACAGACAGACAGACGGATGGATAGATAGATAGATAGATAAATAGATAGATAGATAGATAGATTGATAAATAGATATGTATGCTGTGTCTATGTTTGTGCCCACGACCACTTGATAACCGGTGCTGGTTTGATTACGGACCCAAATTAAGAGGAATATTACATGTTACGCCGTCTTCCAAACAATTTATCTCTTGTAAATTACAAAACAAGATAACAGAACGAAAATGAAACTTCTTCAATAGTTGATCACGTGATTAACAAATACTAAGACAGTTGCCTGACCATTGATTAACGCCTTGGTGTGTTAACAGGAGATTGATACATTGGTAAAGTTAGCTGCAGATCGATAAATCGGAGTGTTAAAGAAAGTGATATAGATTGGATGTAGATATAGTAAAGGTGTTTATAGAGACATGACTGTTCTAAAATCTATATATGTATATATGAGAGTAAGTGTATTCTTATGTGTAGATAGGTATATAGATAAATATATATATATATACATTGGTAGAGAGAGAGAGAGGCAAATATATACGACGCATTTTACCTCTATTAGGGTTATATATACATACATATATACATCTATGCATATACACACACGCACACTCACCCCTACACATATATATGTACATATACATATATATATATATGTATGTATGTATATATAAACATCTATCTATCTCTCTCTCTCTCTCTCTCTCTATATATATATATATATATATATATATATATATATATATATATATAGTGAGAATTTACAAAAAAATACAAAAGACGAAGACGGGTGTGTAAACAACAAACAGATGTATTAGTTTAACGCTCGGGAAGTGATAAAGTCTTTTACGTTTCGAGCCTACGCTCTTCGACAGGAAGGAACAAAGAAATAAACAGGGAGAGTAAATAGAAAAAGGTATAGAGGCTACACACACACACACACACACACACACACACACACACATATATATATGCATATACATGTATACATGCATAAACATATATGTACATGTATTTACGTGTATATACATATATATGTACATATGTGTGTGCGTGTGTGTAAAAAGTTCCATATGTGTGTATGTATATATATATATATATATTTATTTATATGGAACTTTATATATATATATATATAGCAATAAGAAAATGGAGAAAGTTAATACGTGGTATATATATATATATATATGACATATCCCATTTTCTGTCACTATATGTCATTTTTATAATTACTGATATGACAAAATATGTCACATATGTTTGTATATTGCTATTATTGTACCTTTAGTAAACAAATAAACAAGTAAATTGACATAATACAATGTCTGCCAGTTGAAGAATACCACTTATTAATCCCCTCTATTTTCTTATTGCTATATATATTAATGGTAAAGTAACTTTTTATTCTCACCCATTTATTGCACATGGTAATTGTAACTGCCATGCAATGAAAAAACACTAGTGTAATAAGAATTGGGTATTCTTCCAGCAGTAAATTGGATAGATATTATCCCTTAGTGAGTTGAATTCACAACCTCTAACTTTCTTGTATATATATATATATATATATATATATATATATATATATATATAGAGAGAGAGAGAGAGAGAGAGAGAGAGATGTACGTATGTATGTATCGTTTAGGCATTGTGAGACTAAGAACCTGGCGTAGAACTCAATATACGTATATTTCAGAACAATGTGTTTGATGAGTATAGAGCAGTAATATGAAAAACAAATCACAAAGGCACAGCAAACGTTATGTTATGAACTTCATTATCTTACAGCTGTATAGCACTACGGTCAATACAAAGCGACTTACACCCTTCCCCGAAATTCCGGGCCTTGTGCCAAAATTTGAAACCAATACGTATGTATATAATGATGCTCTTCCTCTTCTTAATGCTAAGTTCGTAACCCAAATAGATACGAGCGGGGAAAATGGTTCACCCCACGGAGACATCTACGTAAGATGTGTGCTATTTGGTGAAGGTAAGCCGCGTGAAATCTAATCTAAGATGCCGTTTCCTAGGATGCCATGAAACAAAATACAAAACGAAAACAACCAGAATGAAGGGAGCAATATTTTATTTATCAGTGAATAAGAAACAAACCTATTTGCATTAGTTACGTCTTGCCAGACAACCTGAAATATACTCTTCTTGCTCAGGAACTGGTCTTTTATACACAAGAATTGCGAATAGTTGCAGATAAAATATATCACTGTGAAAAGAATTACTCATCTAATCAATCATATTTATAGAACTGAAACATTCTGAATGCAAACTGTATTTGCTAAGCAGCTTTCAATAACACATTTATTATGTTAAGCCTTTATCTCTTCGCTTTTTGGCTTCCCCCTCTCCTCTCTCTCTCTCTCTCTCTCTCTCTCTCTCTCTCTCTCTCTCTCTCTCTCTCTCTTTCATTGTATTCTATGTCATTTTTTCTACAAAGCCACATCTTTCTTTTATTTATCTATGGCTACATCTAATATTTCAGTTATATTATTGTCTCTCAATTTTAGCTACTAGTCAATGGTTGAGGTGGCCAAATATTGGTTTTGAATTTTGGCTCAGGACCAATAGTTTTGAGTGAGGGGGTAAGTCGATTATACTGTTCAGCTGGTACTTAATTTAGCGACCCCGAAAGAATGAAAGGCAAAATCTACCTCAGCAGAATTTGAACTCAGACCTTAAAGACGGACGAAATGTTCCTACGCATATAACCCGACGTGCTAACGATTTATCCAGCTCACCTCCAGAAATTTTGCGGGAGGGATGGAGTCGATTACACTGGCCCCGATGATCACCTGGTAATTATTTTATCGACCCCAAAAGAATGAAAAGCAAAGTCTACCTCAGTGGAATTTGAACTCAGAACGTGAAGTCGGATGAAATGTCGTTAAGCATTTTTAGCCAACGTGATGACGTTTCTGCCAGTTAGCGACTTTTACAATGATAATGATGGTTCTCTCTACTATTGGCACAAAGCCTAGCACTTGAAAGGAGGTGGCTTGTCGATTAGATCTACTCCAGCGTCCAACTGGTACTTATTTGATTTCTTCGACCCCGAAAGGATAAAAGGCAAAATCAACATCGGCGGAATTTGAACTAAGAACGCAAAGACGAACGTAATGCTGTTGAGCATTTTGCCAGGGCTACTAACGCTTCTGCAAGCTCGCCGCTTTTATATAATAATAATAATAATAATAATAATAATAATAATAATACTTTCCACTATAGGCACAAGGCCTAAAATTTTGGGGAAGGGGGCTAGTCGATTACATCGACCCCAGGACTCATCTGGTATTTATTTTATCGAGCTTGTCGACCTCGGCGGAATTTGAACTGAGAAAGTAAAGAGGGACGAAATGCTGCTAAGAAGTTCGCGCGGCGTGCTAACGATTCTACTAGCTCACCCTTTCTACTCAGGGCACAAGACCTGAAATGTTAGGGAGGGCGTAAATCGATTAGATCGACCCCAGTGCTCAACTGGTACTTATTTCATCTACTCCGAAAGGATACAAGCAAAGTTAACCTCGGCGGAATTTGAACTCAGAACGTAAAGATGGATGAAATATTGTTAAACATTTTGACTGTCATGCTAACGATTTTGCCGTCTCATCGTTTTTCTAATAATAATAATAATAATAATAATAATAATAATAATAATAATGATGATGATGTTTTCTTTATTAGCCACAAGGTTTCCAAGAAACATAATTGATGCGAAACTTCACTTGGAGTGACAAAAAAGAAAACGGAAACGTAGAGTGTGGAAAGAAAAAAACACGTTTACAGACTGTAAGAACTTTGAAGATGCACATACATAACCATAACTGCACGTACGCACACACACCTTTGTACTTATACACATATGTGTGCATATATTCATACACACACATTTGTAAGCATTACATTAACGCATATTTACACGCAAGTAATTAAAACTGCACAAAAGAAAAAACAATTATTAAAACAAAATATAGTAAAGAAAATAAGCAACGAAAATAAATATGGAAGATTACTGGTTAGTTTGAGTTAGAGAACTCCACAGTCCTGTTCACTTAGCTTTTCCTCAAATTGTGCTTGAGGGCAACCGAATACACCAATTTGCATTTTTTAAATTAGTTATTTGGTGTTGAGAAACACCAATATCGTGAAGTCATCACTTTTCATATCAGTATGAAGACTTAGTTTTAATTTTCCTAATAATTTGTTTTTCTTTTACATGCAGAAATTAACTGATTTCGTGTCGTTACACTTTCTTCGGAAATTCCGTGACACTAGATATGTGATTTTCGTCTATTAACTGCTTGATTTTCGATGAACGATAAATGCTCGTTTTCTTAATTGTCTTCGTCATTTGGGGAAAATTACATATTATTTTTATTTTTTTATTTTTAACAAAAATTACATTGGTGAATGCAGTTCTAAATGCGTGGGATAAAAAAAGAGAAAAAGTGCCTTTGAAGATACGTCTGCTCGAAATAAAGGCTGGGCTGGGTTTAGACGTCCGGTCTCCGGTCTAGGTCTGTTGTAGATCAAATTTTCATGAATTAATATAATCTAGAGATTTGATTTCTTCGTGGCAAAGTTCAATTATTAGACCATATAAGGGAGATCCTGGGAGTACTGCAACAGAATCGGTCACATTATCAACTCTGCCTTTTCTCGCGCAAACCTGAGGAAGATTTTCAAATCGAAACTGTAACCTAACAAAACACTCGTAATCTTTCACTATGCTGCCCCTGTTTACTGTCAGTAATTATACCATCAAAACGTAGACTTAGATACAGCGAGGTGAATTGAGCCTTACTTTTAAGTTTGTGTATGAATTGTTCGGTCTAGTAGACAGAGCTAAGTCCATGGTCTCTGCGGGACTTTAGAGAAACCAACGTGGTTAATGATGTCTTTAAGTAAGTACTAGTTGACGGCTGAATGGGAAAACAATGAAAACAACACGGGTCTGAAAAAAATTCCAGCGTAGTAATGCTCTGGGATGGACGAACTAAAAGAATTAATTAGTGCAGGATCATGAGTGAAGTGGACAGAATGTGGGTGATGAGAAGAAGAGAAACAAGTACATCGCAAGGGCCTGGGTAGGGACAACATGAGCCCAGTGAGCTGCGAGAAGCCATTGTAGCAGCGGTTTGACAGTTATTCTTTTCCACTCTAGGCACAAGGCCCGAAATTTTGGGGGAGTGGACCAGTCGATTAGATCGACCCCAGTATGCAACTGGTACTTAATTTATCGACACCAAAAGGATGAAAGCCGAAGTCGACCTCGGTGGAATTTGAATTCAGAACTAAAGACAGACGAAATACCTATTTCGTTATTGCCCACAAGGGGCTAAACGTAGAGGGAACAAACAAGAACAGACGAACGGATTAAGTCGATTACATCGACCCCAGTGCGTAACTGGTACTTAATTTATCGACCCCGAAAGGATGAAAGGCAAAGTCGACCTCGGCGGAATTTGAATTCAGAACTAAAGACAAACGAAAAACCGCTAAGCATTTCGTCCGGCGTCCTAACATTTCTGCCAGCTCACCGCCTTGGCAAGCATGTTAGTGTGACAGAACCGCAGTGTACTAAGGAACGACTTCTGCTCAGTGTTTCGGAAGTTCTTGGTTTTACTGTGACTTTATTTTCCAAATTTACTTATTCTTTCTCTTTATTTATATAGTCTAGAGCAGGGGTTTTCAAACTGTGGTCCCCGGACCACAGGGGGTCCGCAAGGACAAGACAGGGGGTCCGTGGACTGCAAATACTTTTTATGGGCAATTTGATTTTATATATGTTTTTTTAATCGAAATCTTTTAATTGACAATAAACCTATTTGTTAAATACAGTTGAATAAATAAATGTAAAAATATATGTTATTTTAAGCAAATATTTATGTATAAATTTCATAAGCGTTTATAAGGGGGTCCCTAAGGTAAAGCCTGAAATATAAAGGAGTCCGCAAGTTAAACAGTTTGAAAACCCCTGGTCTAGAGCGTCTGTGTGTACTGTAAACGTTAGGCGTTTAAGTCCAGATCAAGGACACAAAATGTCCAGATCATGAAAACAATACACTACCGTTGATAGTCGTCTGGTCAATCGAAACACTATTAACAAACCTCATACAACTCTCTCTCTCTCTCTCTCTCTCTCTCTCTCTCTCTCTCTCTCTCTCTCTCTCTCTCTCTCTCTCTCTCTCTCTTCTCTCTTTCCCTCTCTTTCTCCCTCTCTGTTCCCTCTTTCCTCTCTTTCTTTATCTGTCTATGGTACACTTATTCTAAATATTCATTGCTGTAATTACTAAAGTAACACTTTAGTTTGTGATAAATTTACTTTGTTAGACATGGTTCGTGTGTTTGTAATTAGCCACGACTGTAGAGCGTCGAAAACTATCCTTTGAAGTTATATTGTTCGGTGTTGCACAGTTCTGAACACTTACCATTTCTCTAACCTATGTAATCTATTCCAGTGTCTACATAATCGTTACGAAAATTAGCCCCGTGTCCAATCAAAAGAAAGCATAATTAGTACGGTCAGTGATAATGATTTCGGGGTGGTGAGAATATAATCGCTTAATCCACCACCATCACCACCTCCATCAACACCGCCTTCACCATCATCAACACCACCTCGAATACCATCACCATCACGACAAACCACCATCATCACTATCGTCAACATCCCCACTACCACTACCACTACCACCACCTTCGCCACAACCACTACCATCACGAACACCCCTGTGATTACTATCACCATCATCACCACCATCAACGACATCACCACCACAACCACCACCACCACCACCACCACCACCACCACCATTCAACACCACCCGTCAGTTGAGTAGTAATTAATTTTCATTGATTCCTCTTAATGAAAGTCATATTCGACTTTGACGAGGATTGAACTTGGAATGTAATGAGCCATAACGAAATCTTGCCAAGGATGATTCCAGTCAACAACAAAAGCCTACAAAAAGTCAATCGACCACATAGAAGCAGCAGGCAATCCACCCTCAAACTGTAACTTAACATTTTAAACAAAAAAAAAGACACATTGGATAATGTAATCCTAAACAACCGTATGCACACCGCTAACACGTTTAGATTTACTAAGAATCACGGTTGACTTAAGATAAAAACAGGTGTTCCACAACTTTCAAAAGCATGTCAGGAAGATGTCGCTATTGTTTTTAGCATATCGGGCAAATCTCTTCAGAATATCAAAAAGAAAGCAATCACAAACACACACACACATTTATATATATATAGGCGCAGGAGTGGCCATGTGGTGTAGTAGCTTGCTTACCAACCACATGGTTCCGGTAGGTATCTTCTACTATAACCTCGGGACGACAAAAGCCTTGTGAGTGGATTTAGTAGACGGAAACTGAAAGAAACCCGTCGTATATATATATATATATATATATATATATATATATATATATATATATATGTGTGTGTGTGTATGTGTCTGTATGTTTGTCCTCTCAACATCGCTTGACAACCGATGCTGGTGTGTTTACGTCTCTGTAACATAGCGGTTCCGCAAAAAAGACCAATAGAATAAGTTCTGGGGTCGACTTACACGACTAAAGTGGTGCTCCAGAATTGGCCGCAGTCAAATGACTGAAACAAGTAAAAGAGTAGAACTTGTTACATTATAGACTAAAAGGTGTCTTCCCACTCCTCAATACCCCAGAACATCCCAAACAGGGCTCCACTGTCCGATGCAGTTCAAAGTCAAACACAGGACAGAGGACAAACAATATGCACTAAAACTTTACCTACATAAAAGATCTTTTCTTTTACTTTTTTTTCTTTTTTTGCCTTTTTCTTTTGCATCAGTCTTCACATGCGACGTTGGCTAAAATCTATAAACATTTAACTGTAGTACCGTTTAATAGTACAGTTTATACTGCGTTGGAACGAAATACTGTCGACGTACCAGAAATTTCTTTATCGAACTAGAAAAATCAATATGGTTATATCATTTAACTTCGCCTCAAATTGAGCGTTAACTTCTTTTGTGGAGTACGTAATAAAGTTCCTAGTTGATCACAACTCATGAAACCGTGAGTAATGTTGAACATATTTACGCAGTCGCTGCACTGCACCAAATACATACATATATATATATATATATATATATATGTGTGTGTGTGTGTGTGTGTATGTGTATATATATATATTTATATATATATATATATATATATATATATATATATATATATATATATATATATATATATATATATATATATATATATATACATATATATATATACATATATGTATATATGTATGCATGTATGTAATATATATGTTTGTATGCGTATGTATATTTGTGAGTATAGCCAAGTTTATGTTTTGCTCTGGTAAAGAAACTTAAGCATAAGATATTTTCAATCATGAATACTTCTGAGAGAGATGATATATTTCGCTTATGTCCTGTAAACATACTTTTACGCTAGAAGTATTTACTTGTTTTCATGAGGATCTGGTTTCCAGTTATCATATATTTATTGAGACACACACACACACCCACACACACACACACACTCGCACACTAACACACACACACACACACACATACATACACTCTTACATGCATACATAAAATGATGTGACACTGTATTCGCTTAATGAAATATCAGTTTTAACGTATTTTTATTCTTAGGATTATCTCCTATACACGTCTGCAGTTGGCACCAGCTGCCAAAAGCGATTGTTCTGTCTTGCCCCTGAAAGAGGAGATAGTTTCAATACGACAAAAAAATTATCTGGTCTCTTATGCAATAAACCCTTATTTGTTTTTGTTGTACAAATACAGGCCGCTAGCCCCATTAATTATTCCCCTCAGCTCATTTTTGTTTCAAATATTGATAGACAAGCAAGAGAGGGAGAAGGGGGAGGGAGATACACACACACACACATACATACACACACACATACATACATACATACATACATACATACATACATACATGCATGCATATATATATATATATATATATATATATATATATATATATATATATATATATATATATATATATATATAGCTGGTGAGTTCAGCAGCTGCAGGGCTAAGACGTTTTCCCTCGGATTCTGCAAGGAATATTCAGTTAATGTACGAATTTGAAACAGTCTAAACTTGAAATGCCTGTTTGGCAGTTCTAACATAATCCCTACACGTCAACAACAAATGACAACTATTGTCACGGTGTCGGTGCTTTCCGATGCTCTTACGTTCTCAATGCCTCATTTGTCAAATTTGCAAGCCGAATTTTGTGGCGGAATGCAGAAGCGTCACTTTACCTTCAAGATTCGCGAGTGATGTGGTGAACTCTTTGATCGGAGTCGGCTCAGCCACCCCGGGTAAATACCGTTGCATGCACCATTACAAATAAGAAGTAAAATGCCTGTCTGTATAACATATATGATATGTATAAAGCGTGAAAACGCATTTGATATACTATTTTGTCTTAACGAAACCTCTGAAAATACCGTCGGATCACCAGACATGGCGTTTCGACATGATTTTCTCTCATCAGTATCGAATAACTTGGAGCTTCTAAGCTAAATCGAAAGTACTTTTTCACGAAAGCTAGATGTGTGTCCACTTGTTCGATCAACTGAAGTACCTGCTCATTCAATTAGTAAGTGGCAGAGTATCTCGCAGGCGTCTGCACCTTTAATGTAATTCTCATAATAGAATTAAAGCGTGTGCGACAAGGCTGTACCTTTTGAGTTGTATGTACAATCTACCCGAATGATTTCTGTGTAGTTTCCGTCTACTTAATTTCACTCACAAAATATGGGTCGCCTTTGTTGTTTTTTGGGAGGGTCATTGTGCCTAAAAGGAACACGCGCATTGGTTCTATTGCATCTCTTTTATTGTTATTAGTCAATTCATTTCGTTAACTTTTAACCAATTATCTAATCAATTGTTTAATTAATTGTTGTGTCGATCAATCAGTTAGATTTCTCAGTTCTTTCGTCAATATTCGCAACTTCATCAATGATACGCCCCTTTTGCTCCAATCTTTTTGCGGTGCAAAAATAAAAATAAAAAACAATTACCCAGAATACCACGCCATGGGATTGAACTCGAGGCGCCGCAGCGACGAAGCGAACAGCTTAATTATTTAACCATAGAAAACCCATATGTGTCTGTGTGTATTATTTATGCAAACGTACATGTGTGTGTGTATGTACGTATGTATGTATGTAGGTAGGTAGGTAGGTAGGTAGGTAGGCAGTTATGTTTGTATAAATGCATGTGTATTTTCTGTGTACGACTTTAACTATCTAATTATTTCTCTATCGATCACAAACATCCTAAATCACAAAGCTTGCTATTGAAATCTTACAAAACGCTATTTCCTTATCTGAAATAATGGCTTGATTCGCCTAAAAATATTTACTTAGACATGTCTCGAATATGAGTTGATTAAAGATTTGGACAAGTGTTGAAAAACTGACAAGCGCAACAAACAGGGAGCGAATTGCTATTTCATCCGTGACAAAATAGTGTTGTTATATTTGTAAGAATCCACTTCACCTGTTCGCTTCCTGGAAACTCACTTAGAGCCATATTTATTTAATAATGATGTATACGTCACCATCTCCCGCTAGAATAAGTCAGTAAAGGAGATGACGAAGCGTGAATATAACCCATGCTGATTGGCTACTTGTTATTGCACGCATTCTGTGAAACGTGTTTACAGATAGATAAATAGATAGATAGATAGATAAATAGATAGATAGATAGATAGATAGATAGATAGATAGATAGATAGATAGAAAGGTTGTCCGTGTGTTTGTGTATGCTTACTTTTGTCGGTTGAGTGGTTAAGAAGTTCTCTCCGCAGCCATATGGTTTCCGGTTCAGTCACACAATACGGTTACATGAACAATTGTCTTCTACTAAAGCGGTGGTTCCCAGCCTAGGGTCCGGCGGACCCCTGGTGATTCACAAAGGTCGTACTGGGAATCCTTGAATTAAGTTCAAAATGTCATATTCTTTTACTTGTTTCAGTCATTTGAGTGCTGCCATGATGGAGCACTGCCTTTAGTCGAATAAATCAACACCAGGACTATTCTTTGTAAGACTAGTATTTATTCTATCAGTCTCTTTTGCCGAACAGCTGTTTTTCGGGGACGTAAACACACCAACATCAGTCGTCAAGCGATGGTGGGGTGACACACACACACACACACACATATATATATATACACACACAGACATACAGGGGTTGGACAAATTAATGGAAACACCTTAAAATTTCAAACAAAAGTAAATTTTAATATGGGGTAGGACCGCCTACGATAATGATTACAGCTTGAATTCTACGAGGTATTGACTCGTACAAAGTTTGAATTGTTTCCAAAAGAATTTTTGTCCATTCTTCATCTAAAACAGTCTGCAGTTCTTGTTGTCATAATGGTGGAGGATATCGATTCCGTACTTCTTTTTCTAAAATGTACCGTAAATGTTCAATAATATTGAGATCTAGGGACTGTGGTGGCCAGATAAGATGTTCAACTTCACTAGAATGTTTCGCATAGGATGAATTTGATCATTTAAAATGCTTAAATAGTCTTGGCTATTAATTCTGCCATGAAGGAAAACCATTAGGCCGGCGGATTTCCAAGATATAGCACCCCATATCAACACAGATCCTTCTCCATCTTTAACAACTGGAAGAAGACAGTCTGGGTCAAATGGTTCTTTTGGCTGTCTTCGTACATATACTCCGCCGGTAGTCGGAAATAAGGTAAAGAATGACTCGTCCGAGAAAATAACATTCTTCCATTCCTCTAGGGACAAGTTCTGTAGGTTTTTACTCCACTCTAAGCGCTTTGCAACGTTTGTTTTTAAAAGTAGTGTTTTTCTGATTGCAGCCCTCCCGTTAAATCTAGCTTTGTCCAGCTCCTGGCGGACAGTTTTTGTGAAACTGAATTCTCGAGGTGGTCATTAAGCTCTGCAGTAATTTTGGGGGCTGTACTTTTGTGATCCTTTCTAACAATTCGCTTACGTGTCCGACGGTCCCTATATGAAAGTTTTGGTTTTCTTCCAGAGTTTTGTTTCAACGATGAGGTTTTCCCCTCTTTATCAAAGGCTGTCATTTCGAGACGGTACTTCTTGATACACCAAACATTTCGGTTGTTTTCCTTACGCTAGCGCCTGCCGAGAGAGCACCAACAATTTGACCGCTTTGAAAGTCCGATAGATCTGCCATTTTAATGAATTTTAATTACATTTTTCTGATGATATCTGATAAGAACAGCTATTTTAGCAAAACATATTAAGCAACACTAATAATAAATAATAATAAAAAACAAAATAAACAAGCTTTTGACGGTTTTATAGATATTTCAAAATTATGATGCTATGATGCTAGGTGTTTCCATTATTTTGTCCAACCCCTGTATATACAAACGTATATATATATATATATATATATATATATATATATATATATATATACATACATACATACATACATATAAACACCCATATACACTATGCAATATAATACTGCACGTGATTAAAATAACATTTTGAAGTTGTAGCAATTGGCATAATATCATCTTAAGTTCAATAGTTTTGTGGAGGTTAATATTTAAATAATTAATTACTTAATTGATTAAACTCTACTTTACTCAGCTGAGCGACTGCATGATCATATTATATTAATATAATCATCTATGCATGGTTGACATTATTAACCCTGACAAGCTAAATACCACGCGTAAATGTTTTCCAACGATCAGTGTTTGGATCGGCGCTGATCTCAGCAAGTCGAAACATTGTTCTTTACATTTATTTTATACTTTTATTTACTTGTTTACTTATTTATACATACATACATACACATATATATATAATTGTTTGTTCCAGTGAGAATAGTTTCGTACCCAACATATAAACATTAACTTTGCCTTTACGTATAGCATTGAGAATTGATCGCATTGGTGTAAGAAATACGAACCACAAACCGTTGCTTTTTGATAATGTTTACTCTCTGTTGATGTTTAGCTCAGCTCTAGGTTATATCAAAATGTGGTCAGACGACCTTTTTGTAGTATCAATGACACTCCCACAGTGAACCTCGCATCCTTTTCTTTTGTATTCTCGTTTTTGTTTGTTGCAACAAGCGACTTTCACCGTACTTTATTAAACAATGCGTACTTCTTGTAGATCGAGCGACAACCTAGAGTGTAGAGATGTCGGTGAAGATTGTGTCTTAGTGCAGTATCCTGGGGGTAATCACTTTTGACTGTACCTGTCTGCACGTATAGGCCATATTTTAACACAGCACTGATCGAAACAACATCCATGACGAGTCAACAATTGAACCACACTCATATATAGTCAGTCCAATATCTGTTAATAGCAACCAAATTTCCCGGAATTTACATCATATCCTATTATATAACGAAGTATAAATTAAACAATGTAGTTCTCGATAAGACACAAAAAAGGATGGTTCACAATTGAAACGCCTTTGATAATATATCTGTTTGAGAATAGTTTATCTTGTGCTAATACAATAGCAGTAACGTCCATAACCGACACACCAATCATTTTATCACACATATAATGCCGGTGAGTCGTCCTTAGCGCATAATAACTCTTAAAATCTGGGTGAACTAATTTATCCGATATCTAAGTGCTATAATCGTGATCACAGCTCAGTCGTCGTGAAATGGTTTCTCTTTAGTATATTTTAACAAATCACGAGTTTTTCTGTGCCGTATCAGTTTTGACTAAATATGTAGGTTCTCTGAAAAGCATTGATAACATTTCGCCGACACCTTCCTAAACACTACAGCCTTATCCAATATTGACATTTTTATACTGATAATTTCTCTATTCGCTCCTAGTATGTTATGGAATTCTACTTGCTGCGGTGTTTTCAGCTTAGAAGTGTTTAAACAGTCGCTAGATTTAGTTTATACAATCCAAACTGTTATTCTAATAAAATTTCTGTTTACACAAGATTCCGAATCAAGAAGGAAAAAAAGTGCTTAAAATATTCTTCATTAAAATCTTTGTTTTTGTAATATGACATAATTTTGAAACTTTTGGATTTATATTTGTTGACATGTAAAACGAGTAGATTATCAGATTTTTTAAAAAATTTGTTATCGTTTTGTTGTCTAATATCGAATTACTAATTGCAATGTGGAAAAGTTAACCGGCTTCTTCAATCTTTATAATGTCACCATCTGCAGGAGTTGGGATTCTTCTTTGGGCAATGCGTTTCTTGTTGTCTTGAGGCGTATAGTGTTACTTAAATTAAAACCAGTGTGTTACCAAAAGCTATATTATGGAACTCAAACTGATAAAATGATGCAAAATTCACTTCGACGAAATTAAAATACAAAATGTTGAGAAACTAATTTAAATACTTTTACTTCGGTATTCAGTCATGTTCAACAAACTAGTCATATATTTTATATTTTACTTTCATTAACAGTGTACGTGAAAATTTCATGATTATTTTGAAGAGAAATGAGATTGCTAGTTCTTCATTTGATTTTAAAATCCACGGTTCAGTGGATCAGCTCGTTCAATTGGGACTGTGTGTTCAATTCTGGTCATATACACTTTCCTCTAATTTGAAAATAAAGATGTAATGAAATTTAATTAAGAGTGTCCGTGATGATTCCACGAGTACTTTTTTGAAAACTATATGTTTATTACTTTTCATATTCTATTTCAAAATGTACGGTTTAGTGGAGCACCGACGTTACTCTGTTCACTGGGATTGTGGTTTCACTTTTGTCCAATGCATAAATAAGGAGGGAGAAAAACACAGCACATTAACATTTGTTAAGGCTCTATCAACGGGGAAGTATCGTACCGCAATGATATTATACGTTGACTATGTGTTCGATTTCGTTCCATAGTTACAATTGCATTTGTTTAAAGCATTACATACGTGGTCCATCGCGGAATAGTTTTGTGGTATTGAAAGTTAAATTCAAAGAAATAAACTCGGTCTTAGGGAACGAAGTATACTAACTGACCAGCATGGATTCTTAAAATCAAAAAAAAAAAAATGCAAAAATCTCATAATTGTCAAAATCCTCGCGGAATTTCCACGAAGAGTATCAGTTAATATTGTTTCTGAATTAATGCGGCGCGCTGGCAGCAATGTTAGCAATCCGGACGAAATGCTTAGCGGTATTTCGTCTGTCTTTACGTTCTGAGTTCAAATTCCGCCGAGATCAACTTTGCTTTTCGTCCTTTCGGGTTTCAATAAATTGAATACAAGTTGCGTACTGGTGTTGATCTAATAGACTTACCCCACCCCAAAATTTCATTCCTTGTGCCTAAAGTAGAAAGAAAATATTCTTTCTATTCTAGGCACCAGGCCCGAGACTTTTGGAGAGTGGGCCAGTCAATTAGATCGACCCAGTGTGCAACTGGTACTTAATTTATCGACCCCGAAAGGATGAAAGGCAAAGTCGACCTGGCAGAATTTGAACTCAGGACGTAGCGGCAGACGAAATACCGCTAAGTATTTCGCCCGGTGTGCTAACGTCTCTGCCAATTCGCCGCCTTAGTAAGGAAATAGTAAACATGATTTGAAACAGGTCTATAGTTAAAAACACTCCAGGCGTTCTGCTACCTTCTATCTTCAGACAGTGTCTCCAGTTCTGTAAATAGGCACATGCATGGCTGTGTGGTAAGAAGTTTGTTTCCCAACCACATTGTTTCAGGTTCAGTTCCACTGTGTGGCACCTTGGTCAAGTGTCTTTTGCTGTAGTCACGGTCCGATCAAAACCCTGTGAGTAGAGTCGGTGGAAGAAACTGAAAGAAGACCAGTGTGTATATGTGTGCGTGTGTGTTTGTGACCCCCCCCCCCAATCGTTTACCAATCCCTGTGGGTTTGTTTATGTCCCCGTAAAAAACGATCGATAGAATAAGTATCAGAATTTAAAATATACATGTATTGGAGTCGATTTGTCCGAGTACACCGGCCAAGACGGTGCTCCAGTAGAGCCACACCCAATGACTAAAACACGTAAAAGATTAAAGAACATCTTCCTGTGATTTAAACACCAGTGTGTAGCTTCGAAAATAGTTGGCTGCTATTTCTAGCAGACATAATGAAATCCCTTTATTTTGTTCGACTCTTGAAGAAATATTTTGTAAGAAGTCGTTTGACGAAAACACTGCAAATGTGTTTTAAGAAACGAAAAACAGAAATCAGAACTGTGATTCAATTATTCGACTGCAATCGCTTTGTTTCACTTTAAAACGTTGCTTTTAAGGTGTTTAAAAGCAATCAGGTCCGGAAATACAAAATGAAGACGTTAAAATGTTTCATCAATATTCCATCGAAGAGATAAACGAAGAAAAACAAAACAGCCAATCAAATCAGGAACTCAATAAATACCCCTCGAGTATTCTCTTTGACAACTCATGTTCTTTATAGATTTTCATTCCTGTCTGTTTCATTCAATTTTCTTCAATGAGTATGTTCCTACTTCTTAGTTGTGAGGCAGAGAAAGGAAGAAGGAAAGAAATGAGCAATCAAACACAGTAAAACAACGACAACAACAGCAACGACGACGACGATGATGATGATGATGATGATGATGATGAGAAAAACAACAACAAACACATCGGAAATCGATTTTGTTTCGGGAAAAATTTTCAACATTATTTATTTATTATTTTATATAGCGACTGGTAACCAATAGCGTCGTGAATCAGAGGTTTCTTTTGAGTCAATCCTTTTACTTCAATGTAATTTTGACGGTGGGAATAACACGGGGTAGTGTCCATAATTTGGCTCAGAAGAAATATTGCAAAGAGCTGCGTTCGAAGAAAAACAAATTTTATATTTTTAAAATCCTTCCTTTTATTCATTATATTACTCTCACCTCTCTTTACACCCTTTGTGAATATATGTCGCAGAAAGATACATACACACAGACACACAAAATCAGCAGAGCTAACCACACACACGCACACACATTCACGCATACAAACATATATATGTATGTATGTATGTATTTACAACCAGTAGTTAATTAAGAATATGATATACGTCTGGTAGGTTCCTGATAAAGCACGTTCACTGCCTATGGCTAACTGAAGTCATCCGCGGTAGTATTATTATAAATGGAACTGGATCTTCCTCGGGAATTCCTCAGTTTTAGTCGGGTATGTAATTAATGAGGTTGTACAGTATACCACCACGACGGATCGATGCTAGATGGGTCGAAATGATTGTAGTGATCAATAAGGATTCTCGTATATTCCATATTCCGTCTCTCTCTCTCTCATTAATTATATATGTTGAACCGTTAATCCTTACACATTTGTTCTCACTCCGGTTTTTTTTTCATTTTTTCTTCGTTTTTTTTTCCTCTTAATCCTATCTGTAAAAGGGCGTAGGCCAGAAACGTCAAAGACTTTCCCATTCTTCTCAAGCGTTAAACTAATACACCTCCTTGTTGTTCTTTCACCTGTGGTGTTAGTCTTTGCCTTCTGTAAATTTGAAGTATATGTATGTATGTGTGTGTATATATATATATATATATAAATATATATATATATATATATATATATATATATATATATATATATATATATATATATATATATATATATATATATATATATATATATATATGTATATATATATATATATATATATATATATATATATATATATATATGTATATATATATATATATATATATATATATATATATATATACACAAATATACACACACACATATATATATATACATATATATACACACACATATATATATACATATATACATATAAATATATATATATATATATATATACATATATATATATATATATATATATATATATATATATATATATATATATAAAAAGCCAACAAATTGTTTCGACTTATATATTTTTTCTGATGTACTTCACTTAAGATCGCGTGTGTAATGGCATAGTAATAAATTTGCTGTTTGATTTTATCTAAACGTTATGAAGTTGAATATGATTTGCCTGACTGCTACGAGGGGGCGCTAAAAAGTTCCTGGTTTTGAGTGTATCGCGAAAGGTCTGGCTGGAGGCCCAACCCTCCGAATTCTTATATAGGTCTGTGAAAAACTGAAGGATTGCTGCAATAAATGTGCGAATCTGAGAGGGAAATATGTTCAATAAAATCATAATTAACTGATCCTCCTATATTTTCTTTTACCCAAAGCCAGGAACTTTACAGCTCCCCCCCTTGTATACAGCTGAGCATATGTGTGATGTTTTCGTGGTGAGCATGGTGCCTTAATAAACTTTAAAATATTCTGAAGTTTAGTACGATTCATCTGCTTGATGTAAAACATTACCCCTGACTCTGTATGTCATGCTGGAGGAGAAAGCTTACTGCCTGATTATTAAATGAAAATG